>NW_010427701.1:34322-69766 GCF_000710305.1 Buceros rhinoceros silvestris | reverse complement strand
CCTCCCATGAAAATCAGCCATGCGCAGGATTCCCCCCGCATCTCGCCGCGGGGACTGAGAGCAGCTGCCCAGAGGCCGCTGCCCCCCCCAACTTTCCCGGCGCGAGAAGAATTCTGCTCCTTGCTGGGACAGCGGAGCGAACCAAGGTTTTTGCACTCTTATCTCGTCGTTGGCTGCCTGCCCAGGATTCTGACCTCGAACAAAGGAACAGTTTGTGTAAACCTTCATTTCTTTGGTTTTTTTCCTCCCTTGGTTTGTAACTATATGCATATATATTTATAGAGTATAGTTACGTGTGAATTTATTGTTTATTAAAAGTTTGTTTCAGTTTTTTCCGAACGCAGACCGAGGTGTGAATTTCTTCCTTCCCCTTTTTTTTAAAACCTTTCTGTCTCTGTTCAAGACAGAAGGATTCGTTAAGGTAATTCGAGGAGTGGGTACCTCGGTCCCTCGACCCTTAACAAATACTCATTCTACCTAGCCGTCTTGAAACTAACTACTAGTCATTTATTATCTTTGGCATATTTGGTATTTTTCTCAGAAAATAAATTAGTCAAGCCCAACGTCACTGCACTAAGCACTTCACAATGTATCAGACAACTAGAGGCATCCTTTAAATTTAATTTTCACCTGCAGCTTTCCTGCAACTGAGCACTAAGGATTAGATCAACTGTCCAGTTAACTACAACTGATACCAAGCAGACCCAGGCAGCGTAACAGCACTGGTGCTTCACGCTAGTCATGTGATGATGGAAGATGATGAGCATGCAGAAACCACTACAAAAACAAATCACTGCTTCATTATCACCCGCCATGTTATGCGTGGACAACCCTTCATGTCACTGTAAGCATCACCGGTAAGCCTGGTCCACCCACTCATTGCTATCTCCTCTAAAGAGTGAAGTTCAAAGCATGTTTCCCACTTTCTTCTCTAACTCGAGTCTCAATAGCCTCACCGGACCTGTGGCAGGTGATGAAAATACACAGCTGCTTAATAAATGAAGCTGCTAAAGACTGCCTTCAGACTACAGCACCACAGAGAAACACAGTTAAACTTACCAAAGCAAAAAGTGGTCTAAGCTATTTTTCAGGGCCTTGAAAAAAAATCCTGAATCAGGACCTACTGCTTTGCAACTAGTCACACCCCTCTGAAAGAAGTTTTTCTACTAAGTTCTATGACATTATCTTGATTCCTGCAGGAACTAAGCACAAACCACTATTCAGCAGCAAGCAGGTATCTGTGATCCATTTCCTTGGTGAGGACTACTCTGATTCACTACGGGATGTGCTCACTCAGTCATACGAACAGCTCACTCCAGCTACTACAGATGCTTTTAGTGAATCAAGAGCCTCTCTGAAGAGCTACTTTTTATCCAAGCCCAGCAGCTAGTGTCTAGAGAATTAATGCCTCCTGCCTCAGACGTTTTTCTGAGCATAAAAGCAACATGAGACTTAGTCACCCCATGAGATGGAGCTCTTTACCTGGTTAATTGTTGAACCTCATCTTGAACCTACTCTGTTTGGAAATAGTCTTTCCAAAATACACAATTAAAACAGCGAGCATGTGATTTATACAAATATCTTGCCATTGCTAATATAAACTCTTTCTCCACCTCTGCATTTGCAGCTTCTGAGTTTAAAGCTTATAGCAATGCACATATTGATATGGGTTTTTTCCCCTTCAAATTCATTAATGACTTTGCACTTTTTTAGCCTTAAATTTCACCGTATTTCATTCTATGATTCTTAGTAATCAAGGTTGTTCATGTTACTCTAATTATTCCAGATACAGAATTAATACCATCTACTTTTAATCGTCATTAACTGTTGATTTCACCGGCAGAATCCGAAGTTCTCCATCTTAGGTCATTAATGAAAATATTAATTTCAAGGTAAATACTACGAATACTTTTCACTGCCAGAGTACTTAACCTTTCAGCCCACTGGTGTCTTCTGTCTTCTAAGATCACGTCTTAGCATTTTTACAATTCTTCTCAATTATTAATTCAGTTACAAACCTCTTCACCCTAATTTTTCCATCTAGCATATTATCAAAAGCACTCTTGCAGAGCTGATAAACAAGTTCCATAACTCAACCCATACAGCTGCCTTGCCATAACGTAAGTTAGCCTAGGTAATACCAACATCTGATAGTAGATCTCAAAAAAATTAATCTATTCGTCTGGCAAGACATCTGGCACTACATTGGACAATATCAAATCAAATTAAAACCTAAATTACTTTCTATTTTAAGAACACCTCTGAACTAGTACTTCCTGAGTAGATCACAAAAACTTTCCTAACAATTTGAAACTATTTGTTTTCTTGTTAACCATCACAACTTTGGGATCTTGCTGTCACAATTTACACAGCCAAAAAAGCAGAACCCAAAAAATTTTTTAAAGAATCCCTGGAGTCCACTGACTCAGAATCCACTTGTAACCTGATGGCCTATCACAGAATCAGAATTGTTTAGGTTGGAAAAGAACTTTAAGACCATCAAGTTCAATTGTTAACCCTGCACTGTCATGTCCACCACTAAGCCAGGTCCCTCAGCACCACATCTACACATCCTTTAAATACTTCCAGGGATGGTGATTCAACCACTTCCCTATTCCAGTGTTTCACAACACTTTTGGTGAAAAATTTTTTCTAATGTCCAACCTAAACCTCCTCTGGTGCAATGTGAGGCCATTTCCTCTCCTCCTGTTGCTTTTAACCCATGTCACTAGAACCTCCATCCAGATAGTTACTGTAGAGAGTGAGAAGGTCTCTCTTGAGCCTCCTTTTCTCCAGGCTAAACAACGCCAATTCCCTCAGCTGTTCCTCATTAGACTTGTACTCTAGACACTTCTCCAGCTTTATAGCCCTTCCTTACTTTAAAGTTATGAGGAGGTTATAAATTAGGTGATATATATAACATGATTGAAAAAAAATTTAAAATTATTGGCCCGGTATTAAATACCTTTTCCCCTAATATAATTAGTAAGACGATTTATTATTAAATATATTACTCAAAAATAGGAGTTTGCTTTTATTAGTCTGAAATTCATTTGAGTTCTCTAAGAAAAATGATTTTTATTCCTGCAGCCCACCTGATTCTCATTGCTCTAAAAATCAGTCTTTTTCTTCAGACTTTGTGCATTATTTATATGTACACACACATATACATGGACCCACTATTGAAGGCAGCAACCTCTGCTACAGACAAGTAGTTCAGAACCCTAAGATCATTTTCCTGCAGCAGCTCAATAGGAATACAAAAACAAAATGCAAGCATGTCCTGGTTTTAGTTACAACAGATATAATCCATTTTACTTTCCAGCTCAGTCTCTGCTCAGTGACTGCACTGTCTGAAGTTAACGGCACATTGTTGCGGATAAGGTCTGCTTCAGAAGTGACAGCACTTGATGTTGACAGTTACTACCAGGGATTAGGATGCAGAAAGGCTCTTGCTCCTACTTGCTGCTGTGCAAACCAAGGTCACTGCTCAATCCTGTGTGCCACGGTGGGGGTGCAGTGAGTGAGAGGCTGCACCTGTGGGGAGGAGCGGACAGGACAGGTGACCCTAAACTGACCAACAAGGTGTTCCATCCCATAGACATCACATATGGTATGAAGATGAGGGATTGCAAGGGTCAAGCCTTCTTCTTCAATGGCTGATGTCAGAGAACCCTGTCCCTTTTGCCTTCGATCCCAACCCATGCATTCCTGTATCCAGTTCCAGAATCCAGCTCCTGAATCTGGTTCCCATCTCCTGCTGAGTCCATTTTGGGACTTCCCCAGTGCCTGCCTGAATCAGTGCTGACAGTGATATGACTGTCATCAGGGGAGGTTGGTTTTGGTACTGGTTTTGTAAATATATTACATTTTATTGTTATTATTTTCATTAAAGCAGTCTCAATTTTCTTTTCCAAGCCATAAGTCTCTCTCTCTTGCTCCTTTTCTATTCCACTTTGGGGAGGGAGCAGGGTTTATAGGCAGCATCTGTCATTCACCTAGTGGACAGCCCAGCCCCAACCCTTGACAAAGCAAAACACCAAGAAGAAATTATGGGTATCACAAGGCACCACCATAAACTCAAATTATTAAGAGAAAGATTGACAAAAAGATACATTTGTGTTCTACGCAGTAATTCATGTACTTCACCTACTGATCATCATCAAAGAAACTCAAAACATTATTGTATAAAGACTGCTCCTGTAGTGACCTCAGCAGCTCTATAGCAGATCCCTCTGTGGCTATTTAATCATTACATTCTGAAACTAAGACAGAAATGAGTAAAGTAAACTTAAAATAGTCAACCATCAAATGCATCCCTAGAGGCAACATGTCTGCTTGTCTTCAGCTCTCAAGGGATGGAGAAAAGAGAAGGACTGGAGCATAACTCTAAGAACAAGTTAACTGCACTAACAAGCCAAGCCCAGATGCACTTAGTACCCATATGAAGTTCTACATCAGCTGTTAATAAATGTTACTAACTTAAGGAAAACAGTCACTCCCTCATAATAAGCATCACACTTCTCAGAGTGGAAAAGCATGAACTGTTGCCAAAAATTGTTCAGTCCAGCTACATCCACCTCCAGCATCCAACCTTCAGTTTTATCGTAGCACTGCTCAATGGGGCACTCTTCCATATCTTCCTTTGTTTCCCCTCACAGCAACACTCAGCTCAGTCCTATTTCTGTATCACCAAGGTTAAACTTTTTATTGTCCTCTTTGGTCCTAGAACATACCTAGGGGGAACAAGCCCTAGAGCAAGGACAATAGTATTCCCCTATGCAGTAGTTTTCCACTGCTTTCTCAAGCTCCTTGGTGTTTTCCAGATTGCAGCAGCCTTATTCAATCCTGTTCATAACCACCTGTTTCAAACACACAGACTCCAGTAGTCGCCTTTAAATCCTCACACAAACAGGTATGGAAATGAAGCATCTGATATTAAAAAAAAGTACCCTGCTCTTTTCTTCATAAATTCTTACAGATGCAAACCAAAGCCATTACACTCTAATTAGCTTTCTTTGGATAACACTAACCATACTATTTAGCTCCAAAATACATTCCAGTGCATTCATTTCTGTCTGAAAAGCAGCCTTTTACGACTTCTCTGCGCAATTTTTGAAGCACACTATATGAAGACAACTAACCTCAATTTAAAAACACTTAAAGTTAAAACAAATCAAAGTGGTTTGGTCATCATTAACACCTTTCATAAAAAGCGGTACAAAGAAATTATGTGCAACTTTTTTCTCATTTAAATTCATTTACCTTCAGCATCTTCAGACTTTTCAGTTAAGAACTCTAATACTTAAAATGACAAGTATCTTCTAGACAGAAATGGACAGCTGATTAAGTTTATTGGAACCAATAATTTCCCCTTGTATGAGAACTGCAGCAGAGCAGAAAAAAAGAATCATTGCAATTAATGTGAAAGGAAATAACTAAAAAATTAACTGCTACGTTAGTCATTGAAAAACTACGTTGAAAGATTCTTCTCTTTTACCACGAATTCAATGTGTCTGTTGTCTTCACAGAGTCACTACTACATTCAAATCATACCTTGGTCCTGCAGTGTGTACTGCTTCAGAAGTTCACAGGAATACTACACTTCCATTCATTTCTCCAAGATAAGTTGACTGGATGTATGGAAGTATCCACACTGGTAAGGTATACCACCATTTACACAGGATGTAAATACAGAACACACAGATCTGCTCCTTTTTGAAGTTTTCAAACTCTTTTCCTGAAGCTGGTATCTTGCAAATTGCCCCAGTCTTCTCATCCTTGCAAAACAGAATTATGTTAACTCTCTATCCCAATTCACATCCCTTTGGAAAGAAGAGCAGGCCCTGAACCATGCAGAAATATTATGCCTACTTAGTATGTTGTCACCCACATTCAGCTGAATCTCGGTAGGTTGGGTTTTTTGTAATTAATTTCTTCTAAACACACACCCTTCAAATGCTCTATTCAAGTAATTTATTGCTCTTTACTGGTAAAACAGATTAAGGGGAATAATGTTCTGTATTAGTATTTGTAATTCTTGTTATTCCTGACCTCTGATTCCATGCTGTTGAGGGGACACAGTGGAAAATACAGATCAATTCAAGATGCAGCTGCGGACACTACAAATGCAGTACACTTCAGAAGCCCAGCTCCGTTTAATATCTGTTTACGAAGTTTGCCTCTAAAGCAAACAGTATAATAGGAACCATGGCAACTGCTCAACTATGGCAAAAGAGGCAAGAGCATGAACTATAAATATTCAAATTGCACGCAGCTTGTCATTTTGCTTTTAAATATATGGAGATTAGAGAACTATTTAACTTCATACAATGTATGCTTTTCTGTGATCTCCACTAATGCTAAAGCCTCGAAGTTATCAAATGCTTCTGAGGCAGACACAAAAGCCAAAGTGCTAATGAACCAAAGTGGCAGTAAAGTTATGAAAGCCTTAACCATAATACACACTAAACATGCTTTATAAATTAGGCTCTTGTCCTATCGCCACACATAACACAGCCTAGGACATCGCAATCAACAATTAGTTAAGAAGCCAGAGTTTCTCCCCACCAGCAGAAGACAGCAGTTCAGCCCAAAGATGTCCTTCTCCTTTGCCTGAAATCTTGAGCTCTGAATTTGACCAAACTGTATTTACCTGGTCTCTTCTAGAACATTGAGAAAGCTGGAAATAATGAACTTCCTGAACACTAGTCTTTTAACTGCATTATTTAGAAATCACACCTCAAAACATCTGACTGTGGCTCTACAACAGCTTAAATGTATCTAAAGCAATCCACTTCCACTTGAGTATTGCGCCTCCACTTTAACACTACATCTTTGGCATCAGACTGATGAAAAAGCACTCATATGTTTCTCTAGGTTTAACTTTCAA
Organism: Buceros rhinoceros silvestris; assembly: GCF_000710305.1. NCBI lineage: Eukaryota > Metazoa > Chordata > Aves > Bucerotiformes > Bucerotidae > Buceros > Buceros rhinoceros. The sequence goes on along the minus strand of NW_010427701.1, from coordinate 62,874 downwards.
TCAGACAAATGCTCTGGACTAGGTCACCATGAAGCTGTACAAACTGACTGTAATAGTGATCTCTGAAAATAGGGGTTAGTTTCATTCAATGAGGTAAGATATTCCCAGAACCTACACGAAATTGTGATTTTGAGATTTTGGGGGTTTGGGTGGTTTTGGGGGTTTTTCGGGTTTTTTTGTTTGTTTTTTAAATAACTTCAATTGCTTTAAGAAATAAAAATTAAGGAAGAATTACATGAGTTTATGCAGGTCAGGAAAGCATCCCATATCCTAATATCTGCAGCTGCTAACACAACAACAATTCATCTTCCAAAGGTATGCTGCACAACTAGTTTAGTTTTAGAAAAAGAACTACTTAGATGCCCAAATTAGGATTACAAACAAATTTATTTGGAGCAAAATAAGGTACTATTTTTCCCTGTTTAATCCCACACAATTTTCCCAAAGAATATAGAATAGAAAACTGGCACCTCTATTTCACACTTGGTGTGAAGGATTTTTTAAATCAAGGGGTAGCATCATATTTGAATGAAACAATAAGAAACTTCTCAAAACACGGAGAACTATTTTTAATAGATTATTTTCTTGTGTTGTTAGAAATTGGCTAAAGGATTTTTTCTTAAAACATTTGTTCTTTAAATCTTCTAAGATTTAAAAATAAAATGGGGGGGGGCACATTGTTCCAAAGGAGTGCTGGCCAAATGTTACGATGGTCTTTCCCTGCTTTTTAAAATCAAAATATTCAGTATCGGTAACATTTCGCATTCTTATTATTTATCTCCAGGTTGTGTTGTCTCAGTAAATAAATTGATACAATTCCACAGAACACTTACGAAATTCATGGAAATAATTCTTCAACATAATGAAGGACTGAAAGCAATTCTCGTTACGACTTCCTGTCAGACATGCAATTTTTCAGCAGTAGATACATATTTTCAGTGGGAATGGGTTGTTATAAATAACCTATTCTGAAGTACAAACACTCTGCCCTAAGAAGCTTTCTGCTTAGGTATATTTACACAGAGATTCTAATAGACAAAAGAAACACCACGGTACACACACTCATTTAACATCTAAGTCCTGTCCAGTAATTAGACACATGCATTAGTGTTTTATACAAATAGCTGTAAGATAAATGTCCTCCAGGACTCCCGTTCTTGGCAGGCCCCGGCCGCCCCGTGCCCGGGTCTGTGATGTCTGGAGGTAGAGCAGCGACTCTTTCACGGGCACCCCCTTGCCCTGGGGAAGGAGCTTGCGTGCCCTTGTGAGGTTGAGAGCTGTGCTGGTGATGGCATGTGCCTCCGGTGGGGTCTCCCAAGCCAGACAGGTCTCAACTGAAGGGTCAGACAACGTGTGTCCACGGGCAGGATGGGCTCACTAGCCTTCGGGCATTTTTGGGCTCACTAGCCTTCGGGCAGCCATCCTAGGAGAAGGACAACTCTGACTCCAAACCCAGGCAGATGGAGCTCGTTTAGATGATGGATGTCTTACAAGACTAAGAGAAGGATACTCTAACCAAACCTACGACCCGAGGACTTCGCTGTCACCGTCCAAGCTCGCTAGGCCCTGGCAGATGAACCTCAGGTGTAAAGGGTGGAGCCAGTTCCGCGCACGCTGGTGCCTCACCTAAAAAATCCACCGCGCAGGCTCGAAGGGTGCACTCATCGCTTGCAGTGAGCGTGGGAAAAGCCCTTCCCAGATCTTCGTTCACGAAGCCAAGCCATGATGATGATGATGATGTGAGATAACTCAGTAAAAACATTGTCAAAACACATACCTCTGAATATGCAAGTTTTATCTAAGGAAGCTGAGAATATTTTTACAATCCCAAATACAGTATGGAATCAGCCGTACACTCTTAAAACATCATATGCAGTTAGATCTATATACAAATATGCACTGAAAGACAACTTGTCACTTAATTCTTCACCTAAGAAGCCTCAGAAGCACCACTAAAATTTTGCTCAGTGCTGAAGTTCAATTATAAATGACAAATAAAATTGAAGCAAGTGGCCACAATCAAGTTACCTCTTCAATCTGCTTATGCCCTTTACTTTCATTTACAGTACATTTAATACAAAACATCGTCAGTCATGTTGTTTTTAAGTACTCTCACCTTTTTATTATTGTTCCCTTAACATTCCTACTCCATCTTACACATTTCCTTGTGAATTAACAAACTCGGCTTTCACTCACATTATCGTAACAACCTACAACATAGTTCCTGAACATTATTATAATGATACTCACTTGCTATAATTTTATCACTAATAATCCCCATCATACATCACCCATTTTATGTTTCTAGGCAGGAGTCATGCAGTAAATCAATACATGATACACTTCTAAATTACTGGTCTATAGCACAGGTACTTTAGTGGCTGGCAGTTTGGCAGAGTATCAGGGATCTTCTACTTGCGAACGCAAATCAAGCTTTTCTTAAAAGAAGCTAGTATTTCATGTTAAGGACTCATTACCTGTGCTTCTGAATTAATGTAAATGACTATTCTATTGCTACAGAAGTGATAAAAGAAGTGGCCCTTATTACAAGAACATCATAATTGAGGAAGCACGTATTCTTCCAGACCTAGCATTCCGTCTAACTACACTCAATACAATTAAGATCATTCCACAAACACAAAGGACTATTTTTCTGCTTGTTTGCCAAAATGGCTAGACAGCAGCCAACCCTGGTTGAGGAGGGCATTTGGTTACTTTAGTAAAGTGCTGTCTTCAAAACCTTTCAGCAAACTGCAAACTGCTCTTTGCTAATGGAATTATACTGCTTGTACAATGAAGCCTGACTGTCTCTTGATGGCACAGACTACAGATAGCAGCAATACATTTATACTGATCTGCTAAATGTAACTTTATTAAGTCATTAGCCTGTGTTTGCAGACTAAGCGGATTGGAGAGCTTGATTTTAACTTATGTCACCTTCCAATTTCATTTATATGTTTTTCCTAACAGTACATTCTAATGGAGCCCAGCATGCAACCCCCCTCCCAGCTCCATCTCTGATAACAGTGTTCTGAACAAGGAAGAAGAATCAAATATTGAGCAGATGGTAAAAAAGAAAACATCACAGCTTAGTTCACTGTAACCTGCTGAAGAAGTCAGATAAAGAGCTAACTAGAAAAGGCATTAAGCAAAAAAATAATTTTTCCAATACAACATTAACTTTCACAGTACCTATTATTGCCAAGACAGACGAAGATAGTAAGATTAAAGCATAAAAACACACTTTAGATGCAAAAACGACCACTTTTATTCTAATACTTCCTCGCACTCATGCAGATAAAAGTTTGTTTCCTATAGAGTTTATTCAATTCTCTGCCTACATGTGATTTATCCTTCTGTTACATATCCAATGAGACTCTCAGCCTTAAGGAAGATGAACTGGGCAGTGGATGGAACACTCGGGCAATGCTGAGGGACAAGGTTTCTGTTCATACTTACTGTAACAAAACATTGTTTTCTGAATCTTGCAATGGTCTTTCTGCATCTCTCATTTACTGAAGGCATAATGCTGGAGAATATTTTTCTCCAGAGCAGTATAAGGCTCATTTTTATCTCCACAGTAACATTAAGACAGGACAAGATAACAAGAAAAGGAGGCAATTCATTCAGATTATTTGTACCCATATTTCTACGCATATCTATCTATACACATGTTTACACATGCACATAAATACATACATGTGTGTGCACGTATACATGGTGACGTTCATAAGCAGGACTGAGGTTTTTCAGTCAGTATAGTAAACAGTATATGTAAACAAAGGACCATGTCAAGAAACGTGAATTGAGTATCTAACTCTGAACTGCCTGTACTCCACTTGCACTTTTGCAAGGCTAGATAACTGATAATTAACAGCTCTTCTGACGTGCAAGTTTGCAAATATTATGAGATGCTTCAGTTAAAAAAAATAATTAAAAGCAACACAAATTACATTACCCCATGAATAATCTCTGTACAGACAGAGCTTAGTTGTTACAGGTAAGTAAGCGTATTTCCTTCCAAAAGATTTGGAGTCTATCATGTACATAAAGTGCCTATATTACCTTTGGAAGGAAAGTAATGGGTAAGGATGACATTTTACATTATGAAAGAAAACAGTACAATTTATAAAAGCAGTAATTAAAAGACAGGGTGAAAACAAAAATTGATAAAACACATTTTCATTATAGCAACTTCATTTGATATTTATCTTGTCATTATAGATGAAAAGTATTTTACAGATCTAACCTTCCTAGATGTCAGTAAAATGAGAAAAAAGAAAACAGGAAACAAGTAAAGAAATTAATGACACATTGCACTCAATGGAAAGGTATGAAACTAGAGGGAAGGCACTTGGGGAATTCCCCAGAGGATGTTCTTCTGTCCAAAGGCACCTAATACTGCATTTATAATTTAGAATCATAGAATGGTTTAGATCAGAAGAGACCTTCAAAGGTCATCTAATCCAACCTCCCTGCAGTGAACAGGGATATTTTCAGGTTGCTCAGAGCCGCATCTAACTTGTCATTGAATATTGCCAGGGATGGGGTATCTACCACCTCCACGGGCAACCTGTTCCAGTGTTTCACCACCCTCATTATAAAAAATTTCTTCTTTAAATCTAGTCTAAATCTCCTCTCTTTTAGTTTAAAATCATTACCCCTTGTTCTGTCGCAGCAGGCCCTACTAAGACTGTCCACATCTTTCTCATAGGCCCCCCCTTAGAGTGCTGGAAGGGTGCTTAGTGGCCTCCCCAGAGCCTTCTCTTCCCCATGCTGAACAAGTCCAAATCTCAGCCTTTCCTCATAAAAACAGTGTTCCATCCCTCTGATAATTTTCGTGGGCCTCCTTTGGACCCTCTCCAACAGGCTCCTGTGCTTCCTGTGCTGAGGACTCCAGAGCTGGACACAGTACTCCAGGTGAGGTCTCACCAGAGCAGCAGAGTCACCTCTCTTGACCTGCTGGCCACGTTGCTTTTGATGCAGCTCAGGATACGGGCGCTGCATGTTTAATTTATTTCAAGGGGCTGCTAAAAATAAAATTATAATGGCACAAGGGTAGGAGATTCCGTCAATGAAAGAAAGGCTTAAAATATAAAGATCAAGAACTATACTTCCTTAAGGAAATAGTTAAGATTTGGTAGTATAGTTAAGGCTATGAATGTCAAGACTAGAAACTTTAAGATCTCTCTTTTCAAGAAAATATCTTCTCTTCTAATAAGATTCTCATCTTGAAGAGAAGGAATGCTGTACAGAGTTGCTGTGAATCATCAGTGTAGCACAACCACTGCACGAATGAATGTCACAAGGAAGTTTCAACTGCAGAACAACAAAGATTCAAAATTGTGCCTAATTCTAGTCACTTTTATTCCAGGAGGAGTGAATTAAATAAGAACATTAGAAGTAAATAATTTGCTTTACATAGCAAGAAGAGGGGAGAGGAAAAGAATAGGACTGCTGCCAAACACAGGTCAGATGGAGGGAACATGCAGGAGGTACGAGCTTGTCAGGCTGAAGGCAGCATTTTCATCAGAACTAGTGATACCAAAAAATCCAAAAAGAGCAGCCAACAGTATTTCTAAATAAACCCATCAAAACTATTTAACATATAAGTAGCAGCCGCAGAAGAGGACACACTGACCAGGAATTTTCCTTCTGATCAATGTTTCTACCTATATTTTTGTATTTTGTATTACAAACATTTTTGTAATTGTCAGCCTGCTTGCAGTGTTCTGCCTCTAATACAAAGAAATATCTCACCAATTCCACTAGCTGTCTGTGAGCTGGACAGAGCAGTGAGCATGTCTGAGAACCTCAAAGGATTTGTTTAAGCTTTTATTCTAACAAAACAGATTTCTTCAATTTCACCAGTATTTTCCTCATACAAACAAGAACTGATTTCAAATGAACAAAAAATAAATATTCCTACTCCCAACATCTTCTCTGACCTAAATGCAATCACAGTACCACATTCTCAAGAATTTACTATTTAAGGTGAAGAGGCAACATCTATTAACCGAGAGAAGTTTCATTTTTTGATACAAAACATTGGATGGCAACATTTTAATGAACTAGTGTATATGGACACTGAATAGATGCAACAGTAGGCAACGCTGATTACACCAGTTTTTAAAAAGAATAAAAGATTATACAGAATAGTTGGAAACTACTTACCAAGGATTTATAAATCAAATATAATTTATTAATCTTCATTTTGAGCTTAAAAAAAGAACGACAGAGAGAAAATTTAAATGGAGGACAGAGGTGACAAAATAAAACAGAAACTCCAATGTTCACTCCTGGATTATTCAGGTATTTCCTTATCATCAACATTTAACTTTAGTTAACAAAATACCACCACCTTGCTTTCAATATTGCTTCAATTCTCTACTTTACATATATTAGAGTACTTTAATGCTACTACTATCAATGCTTCTTCTGCAAACATACTCCCACAGCAAGATACTTCACCTCCACACTCAAACTAAAAGCACAAACTTAAAAGTGTCGGAAATGAAAAAAAAAAAAAACAAACCCACATGATCTCAAAAAAAGTAGGGTTTTCTTCAAAACTAAGGCGGCTTTTAGATCAATGCATTATCTTTAGAATTTCTAACTTGATTTTTTTCCTTAATGTTTTTTTTTTTAAAAACCCTACTTCAATATATTAAAGAGACACAGACACACCATTAAAGTAAACTTGGAAAGAAGAAATTAGGATTTACTTAAAAGAATAAATCTTATTGTTTTACATTTTCTTTTGCTTGGCGACATACTATTGAATTGATATGAAACAACAGAAAAAATAAAGAGTTTTTTTAAGTTTTATTTTATTCTTGATGTGGATTTCACACTGGAAATTATAGGACCACGTGCCTGAAGCCATTTTAGAATGCTGAAAAAGAATGTAAGAGAAAGCAATACAGTGGGTGCTATATAACCTGTGATTTGAAGGGCCAACAAGCTTTTTAAATAACTAATAAACTTGAAAAGACAGCAGACATTTACATTATTTCTTTCTCCAATGAAATCTATAGTTCTATTCTTTTGGGGGAAAAAAAGAAAGGTTGTGGATTTTGTTTGGGGTTTTTTTTTCCTTATTGTGTGAGTTATTGCCAATGAGAACAATGCATTAAAGTGACATTGAAGTCAACACCCCTTAGGAAATTTTAGATGTTACTTTTTAAAATGAAAGCTTAACTGACAAGAAAATAAAATAGAAACAGACTACAGCCTAAGTGTACTATGAAGAACTGAGACATTTTTAACTGTATCAAACCATGTACTGCCATTTTTTTTACAGAAGAAAATTAGCACCAACCGCCTCTCACAGAGTGAAGAAAGAAACCACTACTAGTGAAGTTCTCCCAGAGAGCTTCTGTTCTCTTTGTACTTCAACAGCATTTCTTACATCTTGACAAGCACCTGGAGGACTGTGGGAATTAGCATCAAGTGGCTCACAGCAATTTTTGCCCACTTTTCCAAGCATCAAAGTGCTCAGACATATCTCAGACACAGGGTAGCACAAGTTAAAAGGATGTGAAAAACAGCCGAGAAAGCAGGCAAGAGAACAAAGCAGTGCAGGACGGGATCAGGAGAGGATGTTGGGCTTGTAAAGGACAAAGGAAAACTAGACAGAGCTCAAAGTGTGATTATCCACCTAGTCACATAATGATAACTCTACGCCACCACAGAAATTACAGTAGAGTTAAGGTTGGAAGGGACCTCTGAAGACTGCCTCGTTCGGCCTACTCACAGCAGGATACACTAGAGCAGGCTGCACGGTACCATGTCCAGACAGCTTCTGAGTATCTCTGAGAATGAAGAAACCACAACTTCTCTGTGTGACCTGTTCCAAGGTTTGACCAACCTTACAGTAAAACATTTCTTGTATTTATACAGAAATTTCCTTTGTTCTAGTTTGTGCCCATTGTCCATCAGTGGACACCACTGCAGAGTCACTGCCTGACTGTCTTCTTTACTCCCTGACTGGTGATAGGACACACAGAAATGGAATGATGTCATTTCAGGATATGTTCAGATCAGACATAATGAAAAGGTTCTTTATTGAGAGGGTGGTCGGACACTGGAACAGGGTCCCCAGGGAAGTGGTCATGACACCAAGAGTTGAAGGATCACCTGGATGATGCTCTTCATCATACGGTTTAGTTTTAGGTAGTACTGCAAGGACCAGGGAGTTGGACTCAATGATCTTTATGTGTCCTTTTCAACTCAAGATATTCTGTGATTCACAAGGTATTCATATCCATTGATAAGAACCTCCCCAAGTCTTTCCCAGGCTGAACAGTTCCAGCTCTCTCAGCCTCTCCTTGTATGAAAGATGCTCCAGTTATCTCAGAACCTCCATGGCCCTTCATTAGCCTCTCTCCACCATGTCCATGTCTCTTGTACTGGAGAGCCCAGAACAGGACTGCAGATGCAACCTCATCAGCGCTAACAGAAGGGGGAAGATTACCTCTCTCAACCTGCTGGCAACACTTCTGCTAATCCAGGCAATGCTGCCTTTGGCAGCCTTTGCTGTGAGGGTGCATTGCAGACTCATGTTCAACTTGCTGCCCACCAGGACACCCAGAACCTTTTCGGCAAATTTGCTTTCCAGCTGGTTAGCTCCCACCCTGTATTGGTATTATTCCTTTCCAGATGCAAGACTTCATTTTCTCTTTCTTGAGCTCCATGAGACTTCCCTCTGCCCATTTCTCCAGCCCTCTGAATGCCTGTGCAGCCACCTGGTGTATCAGCCACTCCTTGTTTTATATCTGCAAATGCTGTCCCATCATCTAGGTCATTACTGATACTAAAAAGTACTAGCTCCAGTATCAGCCCCTAGGAATACCACTAGCGACCGTTCTCCAGTTCAATTTCTTTTCACTGATCACAACTCTGAGCCCAGCAGTTCAAACAGTTTTCATCATGTATCACTGTCCACTTATCTGATATATATCCATCAGTTTGGGTATGACAATGTGAGACAGTGTATAAAGTCTTCCTAAAGCCAAGATAAACAACACCCACTCCTAACCCTCATGCACTGAGACAGTCACAGCTATGAGGTGGGTAAGACTAGACCAAGCCAAGGACAGACCCTACATAAAAGAATACCGAGTACTCCCAGTCACCTTGCTGTCCATCTTATGCTTAGTAATGGTTCCAAGATTTTTCACTCCATCACCTTCCCAGGAACGGATGTGAACTTGACTGTCCTGTAGTTCCCCAGATTCACTTGCTTGCCCTTCTGGAAATAGAGGCGACATTTGCTTTCTTCCAGTTTACGAGAACCTCCCCTCCCAGCCTTGACCTTTCAAAGAAAAGGAGTGGCTCCATGATAATGGCCAGTTCCCTCATGGGAAACTAGAGGGTATATACCATTAAGTACTACCTACTTGTGCATGTCCAGTTTGTTTAAATTTTCCCCTAACCTGCCCCTCCTCAGTCAAGAGAAAGTTCTTGATCCATAATTCCCCTTTTGCCTGGACCTGGGACTCCCGAAGGCCAGTGCTACCAGGGAAGACCAATGTGAAGATGGCATTGCGTGCCTTAGCCCTTGCCGTGTCCTGCATCACCTAGCTCCCTGTCCCATTCAGTAGTGGGCCCACATTCTCCTGAGTCTTTTGCTGCTGATGAAGAAATATTTCATGATGAGGGTGGTGAAACACTGGGACAGGTTGCCCAAAGAGGTGGTAGATACCCCACCCCTGGAAACATTCAGGTTGGACGGAGCTCTGAGCAACCTGATCTACTTGAAGAGGTCCCTGCTCATTGCAGAGGGGTTGGACTAGACGACCTTTAAAGGACCTTGCCAAACCCAAACTATTCTATGATTCAACGTAGCTGTAGAAGTCCTTCTTGTTGCCCTTCACAACCGTTGCTGGGCTTCAACTCCAAACAGGCTTTGGCTTTCCTAACCCTGTCCCTACTTATTCAGTGTTTCTGTATTACTCTCACGTCACCTGACCCTGCTCCCACCTTCTGTACGCTTCCTTTTCATGTTCAAGTTCAGCGAGAAGCCTCCTGCCATCTTTGCTTGATTTTCTGTTTGTGAGGATGCACTGTTCTTGAGCTTGGAGGTAGTGATACTTGAAAAGCAACTGGATCTCCTGGACCTTTAGTCTCTCCAGGAACCATGATTTCCATGGGACAAATCATTCCATGTTGATTCCTGACCCCAGCAGGTCCCTGAGCAGGCCAAAGGATCTGGTCTTCAGGAATGCAGATCAGATACTTTTTCATTACATTACTTCTTTATTACTTTCTTCCCATAATCCCAGATCCTTCATCATTACCTTACCACTTCTCATCTTTATTTCTCCATCTGTCATTCTACTGAAGATAAGAGGTGGTTTGGAAAAACATGATTGGTCTGCCAGCTTTTCTCAAGCAACATGAAGAAAGGTCTTAAAATCTTCCTGCCTTCCCAGCAAGAGATTAACTTTATTCTCCCTCTCTTACCCTCACCAATCTTCACTAACCCAGTAAAAACCTTACTATCTTTCAGCTCTCTTCAATATTTCAAACTAGACACTGAATTTCCAGAGCTCCTTGGGCAGAAAGAGGAAGAAGTGACAGAAAGTGGAATATCAAGTGGGACAGTGAATGGTAGAGATCTTTTCTTGTGATAAATTGCAGCAAAATGTTGTCCAGAAAAGTCAAGGAACAATCAAAAGCATTAAAACAATTTTGCAAAATGGTACATTTTTTTGTAGCATCAAAGTCTAACCTTGTTCAGACTGGAGAACCTACAGATTTGCTCCCTCTTTTAGAATTTTTCTTTTGAAATTTTGCACTAGTAATTCAAGTGCTTCAAAATTCAACTCCCCTTTTTTCTGGGAAACTTAAAACTCATTCACTGAAACATATTATTGATAAATGTTTATCTACAAATTAAGGCCTTCTCACTTAAAAAAAAACCCCAAACATTTGAAGAGACTCTAAAGTAAAATGACATGTTGTGCAACTTGAACATGAAGACTGAATATTTTTTCCTGCATAGAATACAATACTACAAGATGCTAAGTGTAGAAATCTTTTCTAACTTGAAAGGTAAGAAAGAAATTCAGATAGCTTTTAGCAAGATAAAAGATGGGAGTAAATTTCTGAGCACTTTAGTCAGAATGATTATCAAAAATCAATGTTTCAATATTATGTGTGTATATCATTACGTGTATGATTGCGACAGGTACTTAAAGACTCATTTCAGTACATGAAAAGAAGGACAACGTTTTTCTTCTTTGCTCAGTCATAAGTAGATGTATTTGTAGGCATGCATGCATATATATATATGCACACATTGTAGATATTCACAGCACATTTACAACATATGAATATGTATAATCAAATGATAGGGATGCTGGAAGAGAGATGTGTAAATGAAACAGCTGCTCCAAGATACTGAAGGAGATAGTAAGCAGAGGTACAAATACACTGAAACTGATAAGCTTCCATCGGCAACTGCTGTCCACTGAATCTGTATCACTCCTCTCTGGAAGACATGGAGCCTCAGCTCTTCTTTAAGCTAGATGCAAACAACCATTAAAAGTTTTCCTTGCTAAATGGAGACAAAGGGGGAAATACCTCAAAATCCAAATTGTGTTTTCATATAAACTCAGCTTCATTTTCTGTAAGGTACTAAAAGCCCTCTAGGGTCTAATCTTAGGGCATTATAGCAATAGGAGACAGGAAGAGCCTGATTCTTCTCTAAACTGCTACAAAGATGAAGGCTTGAGAAAGCTCATGTTGTCACTACATTCTTAATTCCTTCAAAAATCTGAGCTTATGACATCCAAAAGCCTCCTGACAGTGGGAAATGACAAAAAGTGCCAGTTTCTTTGCTGGAGGTTGAACAGAATTAGATGTTGATGGGATCGGAACAACACAGATGAAGTAAAAAAAAAATATATATATTTGCAAGAAAGGATAAAAGTTCTTTCTTGTGCTGCAAAGTATTCAGTGTAACTCCAGGAAAACATTTGACTTCATATTACTTATTACTCTGGAAAAGTCAACTACAACTCTATGAGCTGACTAAACTAGAAAGCAACCCAAACACTCCTTTGGGAAAAAAAGAAACCAAACAAATAACCCAACCAATAACACAAGAGAAATACAAATATTCAAAAGTGTCCTCAGTAGTCAAGAATATAAGTTTTCATGCCATTGTCAGAATGCTAGATAAAATCTGTGAGGTATACAGTTTTCTACAACAGTTTCTTCGTGAAAGATATGAAGATGACTTTATTTATACAGGAAAGGTTTGTGCATGACAAACATCAGAAAAAGAACAGTCAATAACAAAGACGCTTATTAAAGACATTTTATGCTAATTATTATTCGTTTAGTACTTTTTAGTAAAGAGCCAGTCAATTTACTACCTTTCAACGGTCCATTTCTTCTCTAAAATTCATTTTTACTATTTCAGTTTATTCTCAGGGGATATAGTGTAATGCCAAACTATCTTTTTCAGCTAGAGGTAATATGATTACACAGATTTTGTGGTCCATTTCAAAAAGTCCCCACAGTAATTCCAGCTTGTGGCAATTACATCATTAGGAAAATCAAATATTTCTTCTTTTTCTCAGAAATTCAAATTTCTGAGAATGTTCAGAGCAGAAATTACTTTCCTCCCTCAACAAATATTTCAGCCTGGAGGATACTGCTCACACCACCACTTATTCCATTAAAACAATAAAGATGTTACACAGACATTTCATTCTCCCCAAAGTTTGTATTGACAAGTAGCATACTATGTGTTCCACATATAATGTGCATTATCCTCCTAAAAGAATATTTATGCTATCATTAACTCGAAATAACATACAAAAGCCATTACTCTTTTCTGATTTCTTTAAAGTAAGCTATGTGCAACATGTATAATAAATGTAGCTATAAAATACTTACGGTACAAGGAGTTTTACTCGAACTAGCATTCAATCTGTATTACCAAGAATTGATATCATATCTGAGCTAACACCTATGATAAAGGCCAGTAGGAATGAAGCAGAGATTAAACCTAAAGTTGAAGCAAAAAAAAAAAAAACCAAGCAGAAAACTGATTGCCAAGGTCCACTCAGTCCTTAATACAAGACTGTACAAGGTTCCAGAGGTGTTTCTGCAGATAGCCAATCTGGCTCAGTATTGTTAATTTCGTAATGAGTACACAAAGAGAATATCAGAGTGCCCATAAAAACGTCCTTGTATCACACGCTATAACATTTTCCACTACATCTGACTTCATCAGCAATGCTAACTATACCATGTAGAAATTGCCTGCAAGGATTTCCATCCCTCTTGCAAGTGAGCTATCAGCAAGAACATACTGCCACATAATCCATCTTCACTTGAAACTTACATATGTGATTGTACTTCCTTTATAGTCCTTATCACACAAAATATTCAGATATTAATAAAATTGCAAACTAAAAAATCCTACGCATCATCCATGGTATTGGACAACCTAGAGTCACTAACATCACAACAATATGCCACCTAACTGTTGAAAGATATATGGAACATCGACATGAGCACATGTATGCTACCCTTCAACTACAGAACGCTACAAGACAAAAACTCCATCTCACAGGTACTCAAACTACTTTTTTTTTTTTCAATACATAGCCTGCATTGAAAGCAAAGCATATAACCACGCTGCTACCAAGGCATACCATTTCATGCATATAACCTCTGTTCTAAACCAGCAGCTTTAGGCAAACTCCCACTTTTTATTAACTTTCTGACTATTGTTTTGTATCCTCTTTCTCAAATTCCCTTCCTCCTTAGTGCATTTTCCATTTCTCCCCTGTGCCCTGACAAGATTTTACTTTCTTGCTGCAGTCCTCATGGACAACTTAGCCAGATTCACCTGCCTTATAGTAGCATTATCACTAACGCTTGCACTATTATTAATATCTTTAGACAGCAAGAGAAAAGATGCTGGCAAATTAAGACCATGCTGGTCAGTCCTGCCAGTCATCTGGACTTATATAAACCATGGCTATACATAAATAAATACCTATAATGAAATGAATTTAATGAAAGCAATTACACTTCACAATACTAAGTTCAATTGCTTATCAATTATTTGCTTATTTGGTGCACAAATTACTTGTGATTCTCTAATACACTGGACTTTTACAAGAGCTTGGGCCAAAAAATACTTTAAGAAAAGCTGAAACATTTCCCCATCAAATCTCTTTCCTAATAAATGCCTTCTCATTTGCTAAGAATATTTTGTTTCTCAGTCTGATAGAGGTGCCTAGAGGAATCTGGGGAAAAAAGGGGGATTGTAAGAACTTTGATAACAAGCCTTGCTGTAAGCTTTAGTTAATAGATAGGTAACAGTTATAATTTACGAATGCTTACTGAAGTTGTTATTATTACATTCATAAAATTAATATTTTTTAATGTTACTATGCAAAGCAGACAAAGGTAAAACAAGGAAACTACTAGCAAAAAACACTTGGAAAGACCATAGTACTTTTGTGTCCTATACAACTGCAAAATGGTGAAAAAGGTAACATGAATACATATTCATTTGAAAACCACTCTAAGCACTACAGTGGGACATTGTTAGGTCAACAAGACATCAAGATTTAATTATAACTTGTTTCATGACAAAGGCAAGGTAAGAAACCAAACCCACTCTCCTATTCCCCAATTTGCAACCTCTTCAGTTATTTCAGTACAATTCTTTATGGAGCCAGGTAATAAATTAGAAGAACTAGTCAGTAAGAACTCAATTTCACCTTAATGCCACAGAAGGCAACAAGAAACCACACTGATGCTCAGATTCTCCTTAATTTTTATGTCTGCACACACATCTACACAGTCCTGCTAAAGTTAAGACAAGACTGAGCTGATGCCTTGGAATTTTCCTCAAGTTTCTCATTGCACAACCACCTTTCCTACTCTTCTTTTCCTCGACAGAGTATGGAATTAACTACAAAGAACCCAAACAGAGGAAAATTGAGATGAAGTGCTGCAGTTGAGAAAACAGATCACATACCATATAGCTTTAATATAATAGGATGCTTTACTATCTTTTCCATCTTGGATGTTTTTGGTTTTTTATTTTTTTAATTCCTAAAACCAAAAGTTCCAAAGAATTAATTCCCTCTGTGATTAGTAACTGAACATTGGTGAACTGCTTACAGCCTTGGGATCTGTATATCACACTCTGTGCTCACAATTTAATTCCCTTTCTGTCATTCCATGCCTCTGCTCCTCTAAGTTATACCTTTCTCCTGTGGTTATAGACAGTTCATCCTACGTGGACTAGCAACATTCTTACTATGTTATTAGACACAGAAGCGTATGAAATTCTATGGAAGAAATGACTTTTCACTACACAATCATACAAAACTAAAGTAAAACCAAAACAGACAAGGAAATAATTTCCTGGTTATCCTGGCAGTGCAACCCCCCTGACTGCTTGCACTGAGCTTGCACAAAAGACAAGCCTTGCAATAGCACCTGATAAGCATCAGGATCTACTCTCCCAGGGACATCGGTGCCTCTAGGTTCCATTAGCTGCATCCTGTCCGTTTCCTGAAAGTGACCACAGCTCACATTTGACCAGGGTATAAATGGGGCCCTGCCGGGGAACCACTTTTGAGTTGGTTCTCCTCAGAGCAGCAGGTTGTGCAGCTGGAGACTCTCCCCTCGAGTCTGGATGCCAGCTGAGGATACTTCCCGGGACTCCCCTCGAGTTGGGACGCTGTCCAAGTGTACATCCCTGGGATTGAGTGATCCTTACCCAGGCATCAGTAAGCGACCGCCCTGGTATCGCTAGGTGAGAGATTCTCCCTTTATATCAGTGAGCTGTGCGCACTTTGGGTCATTCTTCCTTAGGATAGATTCTTTAGTGTTCATAAATGTGTTGTGCAGTAATAAGTCCCAACTGACATCCAAACCTGTACAGTCGGAGTGCCAGGCAAATTTGTTTGCACTAAAATCCACGTTTTTTGGATAGCTGCTGCTGTCTGTTCTGTGGGTCCGTCCGTGACAGTCATTATGCAATCACTATTACAGTTGACCAAGCTGTAACAGAGCCCTAGGCAAGCCTAAAAAAAGTTCAAACAATGTATGCCTGACAAGCCCTGTCAGAAAGCCAAATAGGGTAAGACAAGCCTGTAGTCTGTCATGGACAATGAAAACACTTCTTGTGATACAGGCATGAGTTTACTACCCAAAAAGTGTTCCTGGTTTGGAACCAACAGCTGTGGGGCTGTGAACGGCTGGTCTACAGGCAGTGCAAACACAGAAAATAACACTAAAAATTTTTTTACAATTCTGCTTTGCCAAAATCAGATCAACTTTTAACACTGGAGAACAGTCACATGTTCCATAGCTTTACTTGGATGCATTCCAATCCTTACTCACTAGGTGCACATTTTTTTTTTAGCCAATTAAACTAAAACATCCAAAGTTGGACAGCTATTTTGCTTGCAACACAAATCCCAGAGCACTGCTAGCAACAACTTCCAACTTGATTCTCCAGTAGCAGCCAGAGTAAGGAGTTACAGATCAGATTCACATTTTGCATTTAATGCTTAAAATGGGAATACTTCTCCAACCAAGTGTCCCTTCCTGTGTCCTCTGTACCACCTCTGTCTTCCAGATTGATTCACCTTTTAGCCAGTTATTTACCTGACTGTGAGCAAACTAGCCACCACATCAAGTGTGATAAAATATTTCTTGCCAAACAGACATCACATTTCCTTACTCAGAGTATCAACTCACTCCCTGTTCATGTCGGAAAGGCTGCCAACAGAAAAAAGACTTCTGGAAAAAATAAACCCGTTATGGGAGATGAACATCTCTATTATTTCTTTAAAGAAAGTAATGTAAGAACACTCTTTTTTGCCGTCAACCACTTACGTGAGAAAAATTATACATATTTTTCAACCAGCAGTAGACAAGGAGAACAGCAAATTTTGAGTGAAGAGAGACACCTACGTATTCTTCTAAATCCAGAAGTATTTGAACTTACACTTCCCCACACTGTCTCTGCTGAATAACAAGGGTTTGCTGTATGAATTTTTTTTATTTTTTTTTTTAAATTGTTCAGTTAAAGAAGCAATGTACTTTTTTATTTAAAAAAAAGTACTCATTTGAACTATAAATAAAGGATTAATCAGAAACCTAGTTCTACACATTGCAAATGTGCCAAAATCTTACTAATTCACTGACAGGTTGCTCTGCAAGGAATGCAAAATCATGTTTCAAAAAGATTTTTGTTCCGAATAATGTAAATATGCCCACTCCATTTTTAATAGTTTTGTCTTTAAAGAAAAGCAAAGTAACAAGAATATCTAGTTCCCTATAACTGATTCTTTTTTTAACTATTCAGAAGAGCTAACTAATATACTTGCAAAACAAAAGCATATGCATGTTTATAAACGTATGCTATAAGCAATCAATTACTAGTTCAGTAATCACATGCATGAGCAGCTGCTAAATGGATTGTATTCCCACATGAAAATAATGTTCAAGAAAATAATTTTTAAAGGCTGCTCTTAATACAGCAGGTTTTTCACAGGGAGAATAATGTTTAAGTAATTTAATTTTATCTTTTAGAACCATGCAACTTGCCAAGGATTAAGTTCCTTCCTTCAGCAAAAATGAAATATATTTTACTGAATGTCTGAAGCCTTTCTATATTTATCTGTTATTCAGAGGAGCTACTGTTTAGTCATCAGTGGTATGTGCCATCACTTATGTGAGACTAAAGTGGGTTCTGAGAAAGTGCACAGTCCATGAATTTCAATGAGAGAAGGCAGAACGCCTGAAAAAAAGTCATGTTCTTTTGAGATGCAATTGTTTGCAGTATTAGAAAACTATTCCTCCAGATGATCAAATGACTTCATAACATTCTCCTGTAGTACAGAAGACAGCTTTCCAGCTCTCAGTGCCCATGGCCAACATTAGAATAACCTCCATGAAAAAGGCACTTTGAGATGTGAAGCTTGCTCAACTTTGTGTGTAACTGCTTAGAAAGCAAAAGCACTTCTGCCAGGTATCACCCTTCCCAGACTTCAATTCTTTGAAAAACTACATCCTCCCAAAATGAGCATCTTCCCAGTAGTTTTAAAAAAGAAACTGTAAACGGGTGGCAGATGGTCTTAATTTTGTGATGTCTGTGTACAAGTCCTGCATACCAGTAGATACAGATTCCATGAAAGCAATAACAGAGAGTTCCTCAGATTTCAATACTAATTAAAAACTTGCTGTTGCCTGAAAATTATTTCCTATTAAAGGATTTTTTTTCATCCAGCTATATTTACTTTTTCATCCTGTTTCCTATTCTAATTCAGGCATTTTGCTGATGTAAGCATGTAATTTGCCTGCATAATTTGGAGCCATAATTTGACTGCACTCTCTGTACACAATCCAACCATACAGTAAACATGAGTCTCTCCCTGATGTCTTTCTTTTAGCGGGCTTGCCTTCATGCCTGTGTGCTACTGGTTAGATAAATGGATTCTTCTGTGCTTGCAGTTTTCTAAGCAAGTGAAGGATATTTTGCTCAAAATATGTAGTGCCAGTGATCAAGAGACAAAGAGAGTTATATTAAGAACGGTATTTATTCCCTCCCCATACCCCATGTAATTGCATCATGTTTCCATGGGTTGCCTTTCCCAGCCTTACCCATACATTCCTGTTACTG
The DNA here is from genome assembly GCF_000710305.1 of Buceros rhinoceros silvestris. Lineage (NCBI taxonomy): Eukaryota > Metazoa > Chordata > Aves > Bucerotiformes > Bucerotidae > Buceros > Buceros rhinoceros. Next base: position 44,195 of record NW_010427701.1, on the reverse strand, counting down.
CTCAGGCATTAGCAACTAAGGGAAAGGTCAGACCAAATCACTAGTAAATTGAAAATAAATAGTTAAATCAATTCTTTTCCACTGGGAACACTGTATGCCTCTGAAGGTCAGGGCTCATATGTGAGGACCTGGGAATACATGGCTCAGGGGAGAATAACCATGCTGGGACCAGTCCTTTCTGAGGGACCCCACTAAACAATAGGCTGAACTGAGTGACCACACGGTTGGGGTCTGGCCGATCCACTTCAGAATTAAGATACAGATCACGTTAACAGTAAAAACATTTAGAGGTCTCCTGTCCAACTTTGAGCTAAGTGGGAATATGTTCAGCATTAAGTCACCAACCCAGCTGTTGCTTTGTCTAGCTAAGCCTTGAAAAGCCTTCCTGGAACGAGGTTTTAGACTCTTCAAGCAATCTGCTCTAGTACCACACTATCCCATCCTCCAGAGGGAACCATTTTCCCAATCCTCAACCCATACAACACAAGCTGTAATTTGTGCCCTTGTTATAGTACCTGGCAGTAATAAGATGATTATGGATCCATCACCTTTGTAAAATTGCCCCTCAAATACTTACAGGCAGCTACTAGAACACCCTTTTGCTTTGCCAATGTTTAAAAGTACAAAAGCAACACAACTAACATTTTCCAGGAACCTGAATTTAGACCCATCAGAACCTTAAATACATACCAGTTCGCTACAGAGCCTGAGATCATACAAGTTGTTTATAAAGATTTGGAAACCTTTACACTGAACCTAGTAGCCAGAGTCAAAAAAGGAAGGTATGTATCTCTCACAGTAAGGCTGTGAGAAGTGTCAGAAGAGTCAGTGTCAGAAGAGATCCATCCCAAAGCCATTTGAAAACATGAGGACAAATTGGAGGATTTACGTGAACCATGACAGTAGATGGCTATACATACTGGACAGTTGAGCTGATGATTAGACACCAAGTAAACTACTAGAAGAATTTTCTCCAGCCACATAGGCTGTGTCTTCATTGGTGAACTCTCTCTCCATGCCGGAGAAGCTTTTATTGATTTCCACTACCTTGTAAAGAGTCTTTTCTAAGATCCTCTGCAAAGATGTGGCTCTTCACTGCTGCTAGAGTAAGGTTGTACTCAAGAGAAACTGTAAAGCCTTCAGGCAGTCTTTTCTACTGCAGTCACTTGTAGCTTTTCCAAAGTAAAAAGGAGTAAAAAAAAACAAATAAAAGAGTTGTTTGATATAAATGGACATAACGTTAAAAAAATACAACTATAAACTTTATAGAAAGGCTTACTAAAGAGCATAAAAGCACACAGTTTGACTAGCAATTGTATCAGATGTATCTAAAGCAGAGCTGTAATTTGTCTTCTCGGAGAGGATACTTCTGCCAAGGCATAAACAAAAGGTTCGGCATATGTGTTGTCAGACTGGCACATACTTCAGGATCTTTGTCACGAAGTGAGGTAGAATTAATTACTGTAATATAATTAACACCTCTATAAACTCAGTGCCAAATAATCACTTCTGCTGAAAAAACTTAATTAAAGATAAAAATTCCAAATCTGAATTTATGTAATGCAAATTAATATGGGATCAACTACGTAGCATGTACAAACAAGCTTGGGAAAAGGATTTTTTCTTAAGTTTTAATTGGCAGTGGTTCTCTTTTTCATGAGAACATTATTTACATGGCAACGAACGGCTTGTAGCTAAATCTAGAAACATTAGATAAAGCTGGAATCTGTACAGCACAGACTCCAATATTTGCTATTCTAGGACATTTTGCCGCTCCTAGTCCGAGGCAGGTTATTCTACAGCCATCTCTTCTATGGAAAGGAGAAGTTGAAAATAGAGGCTGAAAATAGTTGGCGACTAGTTCTATTTGTTCTATTCTGCATCTCCACCAGTCAATTCCCCTACACAAAATTAGCATGGATTTATTAAATTAATATTCCTTCACATCCTTCTTGCTGACCAGAAATTTTTAAATTCTAGAAATACAACAGAAATTCACAAAGAAAAATAAGATTCAGGCATTCTACTGAAACTAATCCTAATTCATTTGTAAGGAACAAAATTAAGTTGACAATCATCACAACACATGATTTATAGTGTTTAAGTAAAGATTATTTCTGTTCTGTTGTATTAGCATATTTTTACTGATTTTAAAGGAAGGCAGAAATAAGAAAGTTTGAGTCACTAACATCACAAGATGTAGTATCTCCGAGAGAAAGTAAAGAGACATGACATTACTTTTATGGGAAAATATAAATTCAATAAATCCTCAAACACATTATTCATTTCAACTCGCTGCCTGGATCCTGTTGGCAAAAAGAACAATATTCATACGATAAATTAGATTTGAGGGCATCATAAGGGACACTTGCATACTGTTTACATCTGAAACATTAAACTGTATAGGCAAAAGAATTGTGAGAGATGTGCTACCCTTCCCCTCTATAAAGATCTAATTCAAGGTTTTGTTTTCCATTTTATAATTTACTACAAGGTTTTACATAAAGCCCACATAGATCAACACCACCAATTACTGCATTAATCACCGTAATTAACTGATACAGTTATTCAGTCAAAACCTCTCTAACCAAACATGACTTTTCCTTAAGACTCAAAAAATGCATAACTAGCATGTTCTGGGTACTTGAATTTACCTATTTTAGATTCTTAAATGCATTCAGCCATCTATGGAATTAAGAATATAAGAATTGTTTACATTGAGTTAAAGATACATGAGATTCCAGTATACTACTTCCTAAATAGCATAATTCTCTTATGATTTCTGTCACATTGTATGCTTTGTGGAAGCAAAGAAAGAACTCAAGTCCAAGAGATGTTACCGCTTCTCCAGGAAAGTGGAGTAACCCCAGAACTAAGGCATTCTGGCATGAATGCAGAACCATCTATGAGAACCAAGTAAGTGTTTCTAAAGAGCCAAACCAAGACTGAAGTAGCAGATGTTTTTCCCCCTGCTGTTGTGCTGTGGGATGCCACAGTGAACATTAAGATTGGAGTAAAATAAAGCAAAGCAAGTATTTTCTGTTTGAATGCAATAATCCTGTAACAGTTAATGTAATCCTCTAAACTTTTTGGGCTATTAAACTATCCCAGAAAAAAAGGCTGGTGTCAAGTAGGCAGCAGCACTCTCAGGGTGGGATACAACTTTTCATAATTGTTTTCTCCAGAAAACAAACACATCAGGACTTCAGACTGGCTTCTTAGATTTCTGGCTATTAAATTGAGACTTTTTATAGGGTAGGAAACACAGCACCCATGTGTATCAACAAAAATCTGCTTAGCACAGAAATAGGCCTTTAACAGTCTGCAAATATTTTCAATAAACAATATGACTAAAGATCAATTCAGAGCCTACTGGGAAAATAAATATTATTTTAACCGTGTAATCAAATTCTTCAGTTGGATAGAACAGTTGTCAGAAGCCAATAATATGAATTTGTATTGCTCTCACATACCCTCTCATACCAAAACTACTCTGTTCAGGAACACAGTGTAATGATGGGAAAGTTCTATTTCTAATATAGTATTAAGAATTGTTATACTCATCGGGGGTATCATACAAACCATAAAACAGTTTAAATATAAATACTACAGTACTGACATCTCCCTAAGCATAAAGAGTAAAAGCTGTCAGGGATGTCCCAACTATTCCCATAGCAAGCTAACAGACACAATGGGACGAAACCCAAATGAATTCAGTGGAGCCACAATCATCCTCATCATTGCAGCTCGCTGGCAGGGAACAGCTCAGGTCCAGCCTGACGATCTATTTTACTCCCAGAACAGGAAAACACACCTACTGCTTATTGGGAATAGCCTCCGTCCCAGTGAACTCCCACCCCATGAGCAGGATGACAGAGGGAGAAAGCTGTATGGTCTATGCCAAAACCAAGCCTGAGACCTCTCCAGCAACCTGTGAGAGCAGATGGCTGACCCCTCTGCCCAGAAGCATCCCCTGGGCCAGCTCACCTTCCCACGCAGATGTCATCAACAACGCAGAGAGAGAACATGCTGGCAGAAACCACTTGGCATTCAAGCACTTTGGCTGGCTTGTAACAACCATTTTCCTTCACCACAGTAACAGCTTGTTTTCTATTTGTCAATCCATATGCCTTTTCTAATATACCACATAACCCACATGCAACTCCTGAGGAAGAGAATAAAAAATAAGACTAGTCTGGTTTTGTATGTGTCAGAAAAATCACAGAATCATTTAGGTCAGAAAAGACCTTTAAGATCATCGAGGCCAATTGTCCTAATAAATGAAGTAATACTTCGATCTTACTACAATAACAATGTGCAAAACAGGGAGGTTTTTCTTTTTCTTCCTTTCTGCAGAACTTCCTTCATTAATTAAAATTTATGGAAAAAACCTTTTTGCTCAAAATGGTCAGAAATGTGAATTTTTAGCCTTTCCTCAGCACAAAGTTCTCAGCTTTTCTCTCTTTTTCTCTGCTTAAAAAAACCCTTAAAACCTGCAACATTAATAACTAATTTTTAATGTCATTTACAGCTATTCCTCACCAAAAAGGTACATCAAATCTCAAACCATAAAAAGTTATGAGAATTTAAATATTGGCATACATTTACCAAGTAAGTCTCCCTAAGTGATCTCAATACTTCCAATTAATCCATAAGGCAAATTCAATAATCTTCAAAACATTAAAACTGAAGATAAAAGCAGAGGAATAAAGACCAATTCCCACACACATGTATGTTCTGCCTCAAGTTCATCAAGTGCACTCACAAAAACGTAGTGGTATATAGCAAGAAGAGACACACAAAGAGATGTCAATAATCATGGATTCTGATGTGAAACCCCATGATACAGAAAATATCAACTGAAGATTTATAAATACTTCCTATCAAATCTGGAAAACCAAGTCAGCACTGTCTGTCACAACTCTTCCTTTCATCCTCACAGGTCGTCATCCTCCTTTCTTAAATGAAAGCAGAAAAGCACTGACACTACTAAGACCAGCCTGTCTTCTCAACTTGTAGTGCAGGATCTCTTTGTATTTCCATACCCATCGTTCACCAGCAAAACATCTTCCCTCACAGAAGATCACCTGAATCAAATTTAAATCATAGATGCTTCTATTTTGCTGAGTTTGCTGCTTTATCTTTTTTTCACTTGGCATTGTTAACAGGTATTTTCCCTCCACGGTTGCACTCTAACTGAATTAGACTTTGGCATTAGACGTTGGGGAAAGAGCAAACACTGAGAGAGACTAGGGTTATTTCTTAATTAAACAGAAATCCTTCCAAACTTTTACTTTCCCCACCACTTGTAAAAACTCTTCCTTTGTCAAAAAAAGCCCCAAGTGTTAATCTAAGCCACCTGCCTATGAACAAGTGTCATTCCTCACAAAAACATGGCAAAAAGTTCTAATTTATTCCTAGGTTTGACTTCACTGACAGAAACGCAACAAACCATCGCATAAGTTCCTCCTGTTTAGTTGCTTTTCCAGCTCTCCCACAGGATTGTCCCTCTTAAACCCTAGGCCTTCCCACCTTCGCTGAAATCTACATGTGATTAATAAATACCTTATTAAATCACCAAAATATTTGTATTTTCCCAGCTAGGCTATTTTTGTAGTGGTAAACCAAACCCTTTCAAGGGCCCTTCTCTGACCAGGACACTAAAGGGCATGGTGTGGCAACAGCTCTTTCTCCAAAACCTCTCATTCTCCAAGGAAAAGCCACAACCCAACTGCCAGGTGTGGGCAGCCTCTGGACAATGCCAACTCCTTAACTCAAAATGGTCTCCAGTCTAAGCCCCAGCACTGTTTAATTTACTAGTGTAATGTAGAACGTCACTGCACTATAGTATTGATGAGCAGTGATGCAAATGTAGGACATTAGTAAAATCTGCATTTAGATCAATTTTCATGACCATAGACATATACACAGATGCAGATCTTCAAATTGAAAATAAAGAGACTAACATCTCAAAGAGATCTAGATTAAACTCAAAGCTTCAGAATTTTATTATACACAAACTTTCAGAACATTCTGAATCTATTACCTTTGGGTGGAAATTGCTCAAGGTTTCAATCTGTCAAAACTGTTTAGAAAACATGCCAGGTGTTATAAGAACTCTGCCTGTACTTCAAACAGTTTGCTTGCTTTCATAACCAAAGTTCAGTACTAAAACATTTGAGATAAACACTGAAATCTGATCTTTCAAAAAAAATTGCCATGTCTCTCCTTGGAAACGATCTAGGGTTTTCTAAAACAGATCTTACAACATCTGATTTTGCTTACGTTTCAGAAGTATGTTTGAGGCAAGGGAAGATGTTATGAAGACATTTAAATATATCAACCTCACTTTGGAGTAAGTTCAGTGGTTGCCTCAAGTTCCTTGCAGTTAAGACACAAATTAGGTCATGCTCAATATCATCAGTACGTGCTAAGTAAGACACCTGACAGCACCAGGAACTAAGTAAGATGTTCCTACATAACAAAATCTGCGATCAATGTCTGAGCATCACCAGCACTGTAGTGCCACAAGCCAAACCGGACAAACCTTCGCAAGGAAGAGGTAGCATTTAATTGACGAAAGAATACAATGCTTTTCTGAGAACATGATTCAAAAAGGTGGTTGTAATTTAACTAAAAAGGTCAGGCTTCATTTGAGAAATTTCACTGTATATTTTTGGTGGTTTCAGCAAAACAAAAACCTAGGTCAGAAAATTTAGATGTCCATACAAATTTTTTCTCACCTGCAGAAATAGCCAGACACGATGCTAATCCACTATGTGCCTGTCTCATACTAAGTCAGATACTCACACTACCTACACTAGCAACCTTACTCTGAAAGTTAACCAAATATTTCAGAGGAAGGTGAGAGAATATTCAAATGAGAATGCCATTGCCTACTAAAAAGCTGCAGTGAATATCACTGGATAGAGCTTCATCAATTTTAGAAGAATGTATTGTTAACTGAGACTGTGCATTTCCATTCTTTGAAAGTAACAAAGATGGCTTGGTATTATTTTCATCCATGTTCCTCCACCTATTGACTATAAGATCTCAAAGGCCAAGTGAAGCCCTAGGTGTTTCTTGAGTAAAATTGTGAAGTCAACACCTAACAGAAACATTGAGCATCTACTAACTACAGAGATCTAGCTTTCCACATCTCACATTTTGTATGTTTTGATATGCTTATCTAAGAGATATTAAAGGATAAAAGAACCATACATTAACATCAAACTGCATGACATTGTATCACAGTTCTAACACAACGTTTTACAGAGCACGTACCACCTGCTCTTTAGTCCCATTAAAAGACGTCTGTGTTATCTGTGTCTCTAATGCTTGTAAGTATATCTAAACACTAAACAGTAAAAAAAAAAAAGAGATTGAAACTACTTTTCACTTTTCAGGTTGAATAAGACATGCAGAGAAGACAGGACACTTTTACATGTTCTTTGGTCCTTTCATGAAAAGGCGCATATGGAAACACACATTTCTCCAACAGGCACCAAAAAAGTCAGAAAGGAAAAGGCTACAATAATACCATTATCTTAACGAAGAGCAAACCAAAACATACCCCCCCCCAAAAAAAAAAAAATCAACTGAACAAGTGACACCATCTACCTGGACTTGAGCAAAGCATTTGACATTGTCCCACATGACATCCTTGTCTTTAATTTTAAGAGACATGGATTTGATGGATGGACCACTTGGTGGATAAGGAATTGGCTGGATGTTCACACTCAAAAGAGTTGCGGTCAACAACTCGATGTCCAAGTAGAGACACGTGATGAGTAACACTCCTCAGGGGCTGGTACTTAATCTCACTTGCACCTCATAACCCTAGAAAGTTCAGCCACACAGCTGCATCAAGCATGTGTCACCCAAGCATGACACAGGAACTATTAAATGTACTACTTTAACTTTTAACAGAAATAGTAATTAAATCTGTGCTCTAACCTTTTAATAAATTGCAGAGCTATTTAGCCTTTTCCCAAATTTTTTAATGAAAAAACTGCTATTTCAAACCAAGAAAAAAATCCAAACAACGATGAAATAGTAGAAACAACTGCCCTTCTATGAGACAGTGATAGAAGTAAATGGGAATCATAATCTCTGGTACGGTATATAGCTCAATAAATATTTGTATTTTAGCATTTACATTAAATGATAACAAACATTACGCTCCTTATTTATAAAAAGGCCTTGTTAGACAACAATCACATCAGGGAATTTAAAATCTCATTGCAACATATTAATAAAGTATATCATGCTTAAACCTTACAAAAAATAACATAATGCTTTTACAAAACAATTTTAAAACATGAGCATGAACAATTTACCCTGAAGAGACATAGCAGGCCCCAAAGCTAAACAAACAAAGCAAACACCGAATGCTAGTCAAAACAGAATCCACTTGCATTTTTAATGGCTCTTAAGGTTTTCTTCCAAAAGTCAGTCCCTATTAATTAATATATGCCAAATGTTCCAAAGTCACTATAAATCTGGACAGGTAAACATTTTACACACTCAATTAGCAAATGCATTCCTCAAAACTGCAATGAAGAATCAGGCTAGACAAACGCATTGGCATAGGCTGACTTCATTTGCAATTAATGTTTTACGGAGGCCCACTCCAATCTCTATTTTCCATTTTGTTTTAAGAGCAGTTTGTAAGCAACTTTTTAGTTCTCAAGGAAAACGAGATGATCATATTTTGACAAGGAAGCAATTCAGTCCTTACAAAATACCTATTAACATCTCTTAATTAAGCCCATACATTTCTTTTAGAGTTGCTTAATTCATAGGAACTAAGGATTCCACTCCTGTACTCTGAGCAAGACAAAAAACATTACAAATTACCCCAGTCTTAGACTTCCAAAAAGGTCCCTTCAAATTACAGTGGAATTTGCAATCTGAAGCAAAATACAGAAGTCTTCCTTGTCTACACAGTATCTGAGCAAGAAAGCACAACATATGGCACAGGAATTATGTTTTCAAGAGTAAAGAAAATTAATGAAACAGATGATGCCTGCTGAAAAACAATGAATATAATGAGGCATCCACTAAAACAAGGTATATTGAAACTTTTTAATTTACTGTAATGCCACTCCTAATTAGTACCACATGTTTTGTTCATGTATATTACAAATGCCTGGAAGGAGTTGCCGTTCTAACATCATTCTTCCATCACTATGTTATACCACCTAAGTATAGGCTGTAATCTAAATCTATAGGACTAATTCCTTTTCTATTACCATCTGCTATATCTTCCTTAATTTTCAGCTCCATGAAGAGAATGGCACTTTAAAGACCTCTCTTAATATCTTAAATCTAGACTACAAATCCAGAAGACAGAAAAGCCTTCTCATATTGTGACGGATTGAAAATGGCGCCGTCCGGGTGGTGAGCTTTTGTTCTTTCCTTCTCCTTTCCCCCGAAACGCGGGGCAGAGTTCTCTTTAGAAAGGAAAGCAATATTCAGACACGCCTCCACGAATAAGCGCATAAAAGGGGCATTTTGAGACACTCCCTGCTGAGGCGAGGGTGGCACTTTCGAATTCGGGCAAGCTGCAGCACCTTTGAATATCCACCCCCAGGACTGAGAAGACTTTTCATCGGAGAGAGAAAAGAGCATCCGCAGTTACCTCAATGCCCTGGAGCAGTAAAAGGACTCCTTCTGCGAAGCAGGTAGACCTTTCCGCTCTGCCGATTATCGGCGGGGGTGGCTTTGGACTGAGTTCAACCCGGCAAGGGGTAAAACTGGCTGTAAGCCCCCAGATCCTGTGCCAAGGGGACAGATACTGATGGCGAAGGGGAACACGAACAGGTTCCAGATGCTCGGTACAGAGTATCCGCCGGCCCGGGGGACCCACCG
>NW_010427701.1:21316-34248 GCF_000710305.1 Buceros rhinoceros silvestris | reverse complement strand
TATCGGCGGGGGTTGCTTTGGACTGAGTTCAACCCGGCAAGGGGTAAAACTGGCTGTAAGCCCCCAGATCCTGTGCCAAGGGGACAGATACTGATGGCGAAGGGGAACACGAACAGGTTCCAGATGCTCGGTACAGAGTCTCCGCCGGCGCGGGGAACCCACAGGCATTCCCTGAAGGTCCAGTCAGTATCCCACTCTGCAGATGGGGAGAGCAAGAAGCTACGGAATTTTGCCCTCGGTAAACTCGAGTCTCCTCTCAGCTACTCCGGAGAAGGAAGGACTACATTACCACATGAAGGTTTGCCCAGGAGAAGTTTTCTTGGACTGAAAACTTTGTGAGGTGATGGATAAAAACTCCTTTCCTCCCCCCACCCCTCCACCGGCAGTGCGACCACGTGGCGGGTTCTTTCTTTGTAAGGGGGAGATGTGGGTCGAAATGGGTGACTGTACTATATTTTTGTATGCCTATTTATGTATTTATCAATCTCTCCCTCTCTCTCTCCCTTTTCCAGTCCTGTTTAAATTTAAAAGGATTGATTTGTGGGCTTTTCACTATTAAAACTCTTCTGTTCTCACCCCCTTTACATTAACACTGTGTCTGTTTTTCCTTTGCCTAAACAAAGCCTTGAATTCAAGCCATAACGAGCTGCTAAGCACCATTCTGTGTAGGTTTTGGTGGGTTTACATTCCACCCAAAACCGTGTCGTCGCAAAACTCTTTCGGTGTTAACAGCCACATAGTTTTAACCCATGACGCATATTGCTGCAGGGACTATGAAATGCAGAAATGTGTAATTTTTTGTTGCTAGTATCGGCCTCAGAAGATACTTTTCAAACATATTCATAAGGACTTCTCAGAATATTCCACAAAAACCTTTAGTCTACATGATCTTACAGAAAAAGAGTGCACAACCCAAAGAAATAATGAGTCAAGAAACAAGCTACAGTCAGTGTAGTTTTATTGTCAGTAGCTGACTAAAGTACAAGAGAAATATGCAGAACTCAAAGCAAAACACCCTGAGGCACACTTACAGCTGTGTTGAGTGGCTGGCCAGGCTGGGCCAAGGGACCTGGAGAATGATGCAATGAAGTCAGAGCTGATCACCTTGAAGCAATGCCATTCATGCCAGGCTCACCTCCCAGCCCGTCCTGGTTTCAGCTTCAGTTTTGCTCCATGATCTGTCCTCACTTCACTGCATCACCCACAACCGTTACATCTCCTCACAAGAAGGCCACAGCCTACAACCTGCAAGAAAATTACATCTCCCCTATTCAGACCTTAAATAGTCATCGTGCCCAACCCTTTTGCTCCCTTAGCTGGAACGAGCAACAGCTGGTATTAAAGTGGCAGGTCACATTGGCAGCAGCCTTGTTTTTTCATGAAGATGCCATCAGAGGAGAGCTGGGCAGGATTATAGTATTAGATATGTCCCTGAGCACTACTACCCCTGTCCTGGGAGGAAGCAAGAATTTTTAACCAGTGACGAGCACACCCCCAAGGCCTTGTTACAGAAAAAGTTGCTGTGCCAGAAAGGATGGTGTTTGGCTTCCCAGCTTGCTAACTGCTGCACACCACTGCCGGGTGCACATGTTCTGTCTGCTCAGCCACTAGAAGCTTGCTTGCTCCATTTCCACAGCAAAATATTTTGCAAGGTGAAGAGTAGGCTCTTATTCGGAGCATGAGTGACACTGCAGAAGTCTGTGGTCTGGGCATTCCTTATCTACTCTGCTGGCTGTTGCCAGCTATGGATTTGGTCCAAAAAACTATGTCTAGACTTAGTAGATGTGCCAGGACTGTTCTCTGGCCTGGAGCCCTGCTGACAGAGACTATGTCCTTACTGTTAGCTCTTACTATTAAGCTCTGGCCAATCATAGGGGCCTTACTCATACTCCTCCAGCTCTTGCTAAACTGTGACTTGCCTGAGGATGGTTTGGATCAGCACTAGTTGGTTTGGAGTCAAACACTGCTAGACTTCATGTTGTTGACACCCCAGTGTGAACTATCACGGCTCAATCCTCTGGAATAGTTATTGCTACTGCAGGATGCTGTACCTTTGTACCCAAGCAAGGAGAAAGGCATGTATGATCTGGCAAGATACCAAGATGCTGTCTCTCCATTGCTATAGTAAACAAACTAAAAAATTATATACTAAAAAAAGCAAAAGCCTAAATGGACATTACTTGAAAAATTTGCTAACTTGCAGTTTTAACCTTGATTGTCATTCTGTTTGGTGCTTCTGTTATTACACCTTTATTAGAGTTAGTGTTAAAATTAAAATGAAATATATAAAAAGACAGCACTTTTCATGGTCATATATAAGGCCTGAAACACAGCGGGCTTTGGAAAGAAGGATACTCCACATCCAGGTATGGTGGCATCACTAACTGAACAAAATTGTTCTCTGGCCCCAACCCACTGCACTGAGAGCTCATAAGCTGTAGAAGGATGAAACAAGACCCTCACTGTGTGAGGCCAATCATGCAGCCTTCAGTCTCCTGCATCTAGAAAACATCCAGATGATAAAATGGTGTTTTCTGGGACAGCCCAGGAAACAGGCTTTTGTCTTTTCTTTAAGAGGTCACAAGGTCTGCATTAATCTGATGGTGCTGAGTCTCATCCCAGCCTCCCACCTAATATAACAGCACCACTGAGAACTTCACCATGAACTCCAGGGTTGAAAAGCACCTGCTTTCACCACCCTATCTTTAGTAATTTCCAAATGTAAACAATACACTCATCTGTGAAAATTCTTTTTCCTAAAATGTGTTCAGTTCTGTAACTTAATCCCAGTTCGCACACTAACAGGAGTTTCACAGAACTAACTTTAGTATTAAAGAATTATGGAATACGTATTTGGTGTTCTATTAAAATTTTAGAGTCACAGGTATAATGAGTATAAAAAAACCAGACAGATACACTGAGTGAGGGGGAAGACAAAGTTACATTTCAGACTAAATATTCAGTCTATCTCAAATTAAAAGTGCAAGACCAAGACAGCTTATATTAATCCAAAGAGTGGCCATAATTTGTTACATTCACAGAGCTGAGTCTCATAGCAGCATACATTCTGACAATGTAAACTTTGTCGGTGTTTTGTGCAGAACAGTAATTAGTTGCTGTATTGGAAAATTTTAACTGGGAAATACAGTTCCTGCATTAAAACAGAGCTGTTGGATTAAGCACTCAGGTAGGTAGGTCAGACAGACTTTGCAATGCGTTAGAATTTTCTCATGACAGAAATAAATATAAAATCTCAATGGTACGCATGAAAAAACTATTTTTGACAAACAGGCAATAGAAATCAAAGTTAAAACCAGAAAAGTTAAACCATGATTTAACAAAAAAATCTTGTCTTCAGTAATGAAACTGAACAAACTTGCAAATAAAAATTTAACACATATTAAATCTGATTTTAAATATACTTAATTTTTTATATTTTTAATGAATTTCAGACAAAACTATTTGATAACAGCTGAAATACCATCTGCATCTCTTTTCCTGAAAATGTTATGTAACGAAGGAAATCAAGATTTAGGAGACAACAGCAAGAAGTAATGATGTTACAAAGCAGTTCAGTTCTTCCTGGGACAGAGTATTTTTCCCCTGATACAACATGATTTAAGAGAGACAGGGAATTTACGTTGCTATTAAAGGAGGTATCTGACTTTCTAGCACAATCAAGCTATTAACAACGGCTTATTCTGTACCATATTTAGTCAAAACTTGTTTCCTTTCTTCAAATTTAACTTTGTCTTACTGCAAATAGAAATCATTCCGCTGATGATGTTTTCCATGTGCATTTGTGCAAACACCTGATGTCAGCTCAGGATCTTAGATGTCATTATAAAATACGTCACAATCTGTTTTTTGAGCTAAGAGTTATTTCAGCACTCCAGGCAGGCCTAGTGTCAGAAACGTAGACATAGAAATGGTTTGACAATCTTAAGTGATTTGCATTGGTTTGGAATAAGCAAAACTGGGGAACAACTCCAAAGGATTACAAAGAATAATTTCTTCATATTTTTTACTAGAAATAATAAAAAAGTTGTAGCTATCACTACAGAGTATTTTTTAAAAGACCAAAATCATACTGATGAGTAGTTTTTAAAAAATCCAAAACACTAGTATAAAAGAAAATATACACCTAATGAGTCTTACATACTGACACATTCTACAGACAAACATATCATGAAAGAAACTTTGGCCATACCTTCATGAACACCCAAGCAGATATGAGTTTTTCATCCCTTTTAAAACCATCAGTATATCATACCAATGCACAAACTTAACAAAAAAAATCTGTTCATCTGACACAGACAACTTCTGCAGATGTCTACATGGAAACAACAGAACAGCTCACAGTTGCATTAGGAAGTAAGGGGTAGAAGACAAGCGAAATTGGGTTTTTTTCTTTGCATTTTGGTTTTCTTAATTTTTTAAGTATTTAATTCAACTCAGAAAAACACTTGGTATTTAATCCTGCCATATATAGAAAAAAATTCACTGAGCTGTAGTGACAGCAAAGCCTAGTTGAAGCTCTGAAGGATAAGGTATTACTGAAAACTTGCTCATAAGCGAAGTCTGCCAAATATTTTCATAAAGATCAGAAAACAGTTAAAACTCTACATGCCAGTCAAGTAAGACTTGTTTGATTTTAATGACACTTCTGTTGGAATATATCCAAGGGCATCAATTTAATTTCATATTTATGGAGAGTAACATAAGTGCTTAACTGAAAAAAGGTTTCCAAACTACACATTTTAAGCACCCAAAGCCTGTTTTTGAATGTAGGCCCCTTAAAAATGTGTATTTGATACTCTAGCCAAAAATGATGCCTTGGAATAAGCACAAGAGAAGCTGGGGCTCTCAGTCGAACAGAAGAGAGATGCTTGGCTCTGAGCAGCAGCATAATAAGAGAGTGGCTCCAAAAAGGCTGAAGTACTACATTCTCTATGAGAACAACTGGTTGAAGGACACGAATGCATCTGTACTGTTTCAGGGGCTAAATACCTGATTCATCTAGAACAGGTTTCTCTTCACCAAATGGCCTTTCTTTCTAGCAAAAACTCTTCAGTAGTCCAGACTAGCCTTCCTGAGCTACACCAAGATGCTGTAAAAAGTTAGTGTTTTAACATTTACATATAGATGTACCCCTAACACCTGACTATTTTCAACCTTCATAATTCCTTTTCATACCTTCAATTACACTGACTCTTTTGACCCCAGAAGGAAACAGAAGAAAGCCTGTGGTCTGTAACATATTGAACACACAGTTCTAAATTGGTGGAAATAAGAATCTTAACCTTAAATACATGGATGTGCAAGATATGCTTACACAGACACACACTAAGAGTTATTTAGATAAAATAATTTTTCCCCTGGAAGCAACCATCTACTTGTACGAGAGATAGCTCTATCTCTCCCCAGTCACTTCTATTACCTACTTTTCCCTATCATTTTCCTTTCTCTCCACTATGCTCATCTTCCATGTTTTTAATCAGACATCCAGAGAAAAATTCAAATAGCCTCCCTCAAATAACATTCCTCAAAATCAGTGATAACAATCTTATCCACTGTATTACTGACTTTCAGCTTATGGACAAGATCTTCTCTATCCTTCTGCATGTAGAATACGTGTGTGTTTATAATCAACTTTGCAGTGTATTTCTAATCATTTATTCCAACAAAACAGTTCAAACTAGCAAAAATCATTTCACTGACTACAGTCAGCTCAAATGAGGTGTATCCAAATACAATCCAGCTACTTTATTAGGACTAATCTATCAGAGTATTCCAGGTAGAAACACACTCTTACATCACTAATTTCATTACTGTAACTACTCTCAACTATGTCACATAAAACCATGCATGTTTTGTCCTTGTTTAGAACTGCCATATTGAACAAGGACTTCATCCAGTCATTATGAAATGATGCAGCTGTTCATGGTTTAGTCATTTTCTTTGTTTCAAATTTTATATAAGACTGACCTTTTGAAAATTCTGGGAATCAGTGTTTATCATTCTATTGATTTTGTGTGGTATATAATTTGATACTTCCACATACTTACATTCCCATTTAGAATTTCATTTGAAATGTGTATTATTCTTCTTGTGCATGTTTTTCAACATCTTTTATATTTATAAGGAATCTATGCAATACAAGGGAATAAAAATTCTTTGTTTGGAAAAAAGTACAGTGTAACAGCTTAACACCTTTTTTCATAATATTCTGCTTGATCTCTCTGCATATTTTTATCTATACTACTACTCTCTGTACATTCTCTTATTAGCCATGGCTTCCTTTTAGGCACTACAATATCATACCCCATTAAGTGTTAAACATGCCCATTAAACACTCTCAGCCTTTGCAGCCAAGAATAGGTGAAGGAATAATGCTCTGCTCTATGTCATGAGGGTCTGCCCAGCTCCACTGCAACCCTCTAACTGAAAGGTTTACCCATGCTGAAAGGAAAAAAGAAGTGATTTTCTCATTCTGATTTAAAAACACCAAAACAAAAACTCTGTATACCTGAAACTCTGAACATATCCAGAATAACTATACAAAAAAGACTAGCGGAATTTCACCCTAACGTGTATTTCAACCTCCTGTCTGTTCAGGCAGCAGGCATACAAGTAGGTACCTAACAGGTATGCTCTTTCTTATACTACTTCCTTTGTGATTAGCTGCTCTTTAAAATTAATGGAGCTTTGAAAACAGGAACTTTTGGAAGATTCCTTACTGTGTGAAAACCGTGAAATAAAATAAAAACAACAACCACTCTGTCTAACACCTTCTGCTATCCTTCCTCTTATAGAGGAGAATAAGACTTTATAGGCAGCTCCAGGGACACGAACAATACTTGAAAACATACAAAAATAGCATGCAAGTTTCTGTCTTTTCCTTTTCTCTCTGAACCACAATGATTATATAGTATGATTATTGCAGCCCTCTTTTTTTTTGAGGTTCTTGGCACCCAAATTCCTTCCCTCAAGCATGTTAGAAACACTTTGTTTAAAGGTTCTTGTTCTCCTTTCATTCTGACTTCCAAGTCACATTAAAGCCTTCCAAACTCCTTTTTCATGGGAGAAGTATAAACTTTTTGTACTTATTCCTTACAGTCCTAATTTTTTTTTCTGCCACAAACTTAGCCACTCAGACTTCTGTGCAGCCTTCCTCCCTGATTTGCTCTGCCAGTTTCACATTACTGAAATCACTTTGTGGACATGAAATCAAGCATGAGAGACCCTGAGCTAATCTAAAACACTGTCATGCCCATAAGGACTACTAGAACATTTGGTGTTTCATCCTGGTTTTTTTCTTTGTCACTGATGATGTAGCACTGGTAAACAGGAAGCAGGCAAAATAATAAACATGTATTTCAAGTGGAAAAAAAAAAAGGAAAGAAGAAGATGCTAACTTTGGCAATATTCATTCCTTTAAGCTGCCGGGTAGAAATGCAAAATTTTTCAAAGACTCAAACTAAGACTACAAAACAAAGAGCAGAATGTGTACCAATGCTGTATTTTAATAGACTTAAAACAAAAAGCAGCATGTTCTTTTAAAACAGATTGAAGAGTTAAATATTTGTCCCACATTAGTCAAGCAATAAATTTTTGCATGTTTCAATTTTTTTGAAAATACAACTCAGCACATCCGAACTACTATTCTGAAATCAAATTCAGTGGTTTGTGAACTCCTTAGCAAAAGCTTTTTCTCAAAAAACTTTATTCTTGAAAAGTATTTAGGTTTCAGAATATTGCTAAACAAGTTTTCCCTTTGTTCTGCAAAAATTTTACTAGAAACTACATAAATAAAACTACACTTTCCTCTTTTAGACACCATTTAAAGTAAGTGCTTTTGGAGTTGTCCAAGCTAAAAGAAAACAAACATAAAAACCTGCCTCATGTGAAAACAGATTTACGTGAAATTTCATTTCAGATTTGTCAAAGTTATAAACCAGTCACACAAAACAGAACAAACAAAAATCCTCTGCATGTTCTCTTCTAGCTCAATGTTTAGTATTTTCATGAAGTTTCATGTGACTTAACACAGAAACTACCTTGGCTAATTTTAATTCACCATTAGAGAAAGAAAAAAACTGACAACAGCTCTCCTTAAACTGACAAAGGCTTTCCTTTCCAGGAAGGAAAAAGGAACCAAACTGACAAAAAGTGACAGAATACAGTTGTTTGTCATGTCATTCTTCTAACAGAGCTGGACTGTTAAAGTTTTTAAAATCTTGCAAGCAACTTCAAAACCTACTTGCTGGCATGAACTAAAGCAGGTTTAGCAACAGAGAAGTTATGAAAGAAATACGAAAGCACTGGTTTCTACACCAAAAACATCATGAAAAGTTATTCCTGACATTGAGAACATGTCGTAAAGCAGTATTTTGATATGCATTATTTGAGGAAATTCTCCAGCAAATAGCCAACAGCTGGAATAAAACACAGGACTTGATAATAGCTTTTTGACTCATGCTGAACAGCTCCATTTACAACCTTAAATGACCACAAATCCAACCCATGGAAGTGACTATGAGAAAGTGGGAGTGTCTGCACTAATTTTCCAGGATCTCTGCCCCTGTCCCCCTCCTCCCCACCACCACCACCACCACAATCATCCCCAGTCTGCTAGCAGGGATGAATTGAACTTATCATTAGGAGAAGCAATACTAACCCCAGTGAAACTATGATCTCTCCCTGGTAGCAACTCACAGGTGTATCACCTTTTCTTTGTAACACGTTAACTCTCTGGGTTGTTGGGGTTTTTTTCCTCCTTTTAAGCTCCTGAGTAGCCACCCCGAACCTCTGTCAATTTTGGAATCGAGAATGATTTCACACACTCTGCCTTTCCTGCATCTCTGTAAGAATGGTGTTGATAGAAGAGGATTAGGCTATGCATCTTTTTAACAGCGTATCCTGTCAGAAGCAAATTGTTATCAAAATTACCTTTACGAATAATATAAATAGAAAGAATATATCTTTTCTTCTATAAAATGTGCATTCTCCTATTTTATCACTATAAAACAATATAAAAATGCTGTTTATTACAAGCTTCTAGAGTATAACTCATAAGCCTTTGAGATGTATATTAACTAAACAAGTTTCACTAAGATTTTATTGCTCTGTTCTCCCTAAAAGAGTTGCAATGTTCTTCTCCAAAAACTAATTTGAATATAAAAGAATGTCTCTTTAAAGCATTCTTCACTACAGAGATTTTGGTATTTATTTCTAAATGAAACAGAATGCTTTTTTATTAAAATAAAACAGACTATTTTCATAACTAATTTACTTTTAGTCATAATATAGCCTTAAAGGATTGCCAGAAGTATTGTACTTAATCATAACACATTAGTCTTTCATTGGATTAGCAAGAAAAGCCTGAGTGACAGCCACAATAATACAGCATTACAGAAATTTAAGCATTCATATTTTTCATCTTCTTGGATGAGTAAGACAGACCAAGACAGACCCATCAAAAATTAATTTAATTTTTTCTATTTTAAGCTGATTAAGACTCATACCTGGAACATTCCGTTATTTTTCTGTCTAAGAAACACCAGAAGGACAGTTCACTCATCAAAAAAAATTTCAGATTAAAAGGACAAAAGGGATAGAAAAGTCAGTAAGAAAGATACTGTCTTCCTGAATAGGTGAAGAATGTACAAATGCATTATAGGTCAGCAATCCCTCATGTAAGGTACTTTATAAACCCCCTTCACACAACATCTAATCATTTTGCAGTCTTGAAAGCATTACACATAACAGGCTTGTGAGGCAGAGCACTTTTGCTGGACAAGGAAGGAGAAAGGATGGGCATGACTGCTGGCTACTGAGCAGTCAGACATGAGCATTTCCTGCCTTGCTTCAGATGGATCTACCACAAGCATGTTTCAAGCATAAAATGGTAGAGATGTAGTTAACGTCCAAATTTCAAGGTAACTGTGGCTTCAGATCAAGCTCGAAGACAGTTCTACATTAAAATTCACCTCTTCACAAAAAAAACCCAAAAACAAAAAAAAAACCAAACCAAAAAACCCCACACACCCAAAAAACCAACTGATCTGAATAAGGCAGTTAACTTGCAGTTCTCTGAAGCACCCACACTAAACCTTCACTAAGGAGCCAACACACTTATAAGTGGAAAGGTTTATGAACCTTGCAAAACTATCATCACATTTGCTTTTTAAAGCCATTTTGCATGATTTTCATTTCACGTGAGACTGGTAAGCAGCTGATTAATATAACTGTTCAGTGTGAGAAATTGGCTGTGCATTATTACAAATAATTTGACAGAAATTATGTGCAAGGAATACTGAAATTTTCAACCATACAAGAGACACTGTCTTGCGTGTTTTGATTCTTCTTTTACAAAAGTCAGTTCACTCATTTCCACTTAAATCAAGATTGCACAGAATGTGCATAAACTTTTCCCTGATCCTTTCTTTTAATCAGACATTCACGGCTACTGTATCCCAGTCACATGTTCTGGTAAGACATAAAATATCCTTGAGAGGAGGCCACAATGGTTAACCATGCAAATCTTTTTTTGATGTCTGTAATAGCAGCTAAAAATTTATTCTCCACATTCATCTTATCACAAATTCCAGCATGCTATAAATTCAATTTTACAAGTACAGATTTCTTAAGTAAAAGATACAATGTTTAATATTTATTCTGTCTTTAATTTTCTTTGGAAAAAATTGTCTTTTAAAGTCTTTCATGTTAATATCACTGTAGAGAGGCTAATCCTAAACGATGCTAACAGTGCATATCTCAGTATAGCACACACCTACTAATACGTGTTTCAGTGAAAGATGCAAGAAAAATGCAAAACCAAAATGCATCATTTTATAGGCCTCTCCCATTACAGAAAGTCTATGTGTTTCTGTCAGTGAGACAGGAAAAAAAAAAAAAAAAAAAAAAAAAAAAAAAAAAAAACACAACAAAAACCACACACATGTTATCTGGCCTGACTGTCACCCTGGGCTTCTTGTGCAGCTGCCTCTGACGTGGACAGGCTGAAGGCTGGCAAGTCCAGCACTCTGCTGCACCAACTTTGTGCTAGTGAGAAAATCATGCCTATGTGATATTGCCTTAAACATGCTGCATACATGCCAGTGGCAGTGCCATTTCATGACACACAAGTTGCACTAAACAAAACAGTTCCTGGCATCCACCCCACACATTTCTGAATTTGGGTCATTTCACAGCATCACAGTATCACAAAAATTATGGCTTTCATTGCACTAACACAAACTGTCACTGTACCTGTATTCACGGCATTTTCTCAAAGTAATGTGATGTGAATCAACAGTTATTTCAGGATTTCAGAACAATAAAGACTCTTCTGGAGACATCTACATCTTACGTCCTTACTGCATCTTACTGTCTATGCATCACAAGACGACCAAGAGAACACAAGACTGTTCATGGCCACAAGGAGAACCTCCCTGTGCTGGTGGCAATGAACCTCCGTATCTCACAGAAGCATCCTCAGACAACTAATGCAAGCACAGTCTACAGGACATTTCTTAAACAGGTGAAAAATCTGCAGCTGTACATGGTCAAGATGAGAGCTAACAGTGAAGATAGTCCTGATGGCACACGCAGAGTCTTGCAAGGATGCCAGGAAATAGCTGGCCAGGGAAGTTTTCAATAAGTACTGTTAATAGAAGAGTATCTGACAGTGAAATAGAAGCAGCTCACTGTGTATCACTTTACATGAAATGTAATTTTGTTAAAATTAAGATTCTGTGACTGAGACAGAAAGGAATAAAGTGTCAATTTTATTTCAAGACATTTACATAGAAAGTACATGTAGGGCTTACATAAATATAACTAACAGATATTATCATTTTCATAAAAATTATTCTCTTTTCTTTGTCTTAACCCCCTCCTCACCCAAGTCCCCAGATGACTGTGTGAATCAACCCATTCCTATTGCATGACAGGAATAATAAAGTTAGTCTATGGATATACATTTACTCAATTTAATCACGTCAAATTCAGCTATGTGTATTATGAAATGAAAATGGCTCCCGGGAAACACAGCTTTAAAAAATGCCCTGCTTCTTTCAGATAGCCTACAGCATATACAGCAATTACCCAGCAACTCACTAGAGACTGAAAACAAACAGAAAATGGCTAGATCTTGCTTCAGTTGCCTGACTATTCGTAGGAAATTATTTTTACTTACCAACTTTGTCTCTTCCAGCAGTTTTTACCTAATTGTGTTAGTAAAACTTGCAACTATTCTGCAAATAAGTACAAAATATAAGCACTGCAACCATCTCTTAAGATACTTCTAATTTCATGTTAACCACCATGTTGTACATGTTGAGAAGTCTCACTCCAAAGATACTGAGTCAGCTTTAATTGTTTATATAGGGTTTTAGTAGCACACTTTGAAGATAGACAGCAACTCTTTGATCTTCAAAAGCTTAAATGTGAAACTCAAGTATATATCCTCAAACCTGCCATTAATCTGAATTAAGACTCAAAATGAGGGACTGATTCACACTTCAAATGAATCAGGGATTTTAAGATGACACTAGCTAACTGATTAGTCCCCAAAATAAGTCATTCTTAAAGAGAAATAAATCCTAATATACATTTATCCTGTAAAATTTTTTGGTAACATTCTGATATAAAGACCACATTCTGTAACATTCTCAAAGGGAAGCAATTTCAATTCTTCCTGGAGTCAATAGACACTATAAAGTATTTGACTATTCACATGTCAAAAGAACTTAACAACTTCAGCTTTGCTCTTAGAACAAAGCTAAAAGGAGGATATATTTCAAAATTGCACTAGTGCATTTCACATCAATGTAGAAAAATCCACTACAACTGTGTCAAAGGATAGAGCTGGACTAGCCACTGGACAAATGGCAGATGCTCTCTATTACCCCCGGCTTCGTCCCCTT
>NW_010427701.1:19612-21223 GCF_000710305.1 Buceros rhinoceros silvestris | reverse complement strand
AAAGGGCAGTTGTTGTTACCTCCTTCCCCGCCGTTCCCAAAGAGGATAAAGAGAAAAGGACCAAGGGAGAGAGACTTATGGATGGGAAAAGAAAACTAAAACTGTAACAATAAAATGAGCTATATACAAATAGACACAAAGCCAATACAGAACCCAAGCCCTCTGATAGCAATCACTTCACCATCACCACTGATGCTGTGGGCAGACACTGGGGAAGTCCCAGGGTGGACTCAGCAGCAGACGGGAACTGGATGCAGGAGCTGGATTCTGGAACTGGATTCAGGAATCACAGATTGGGATTGAAGGCAAAAGGGACAGAGTCATCCTTGGATGCCAGCCATTGAAGAAGAGAGCAAGAGAGCAAGACCCTTGTGATCCCTCAGCTTTGTACCAAATACGACGTCTATGGGATCAAACACCTTGTTGGTCAGTTTAGGGTCACCTGTCCTGTCCGCTCCTCCCCACAGGTGCAGCCTCTCACTTACTGCACCCCCACTATGGCACACAGTATTTAGCAGTGACCTTGGTCTGCACAGGAGCAAGTAGAAGCAAGAGCCCTTCTGTATCTCAAGCCCTGGCAGTAACTGTCAACATGAAGCGTTATCACCACTAGAAACAGACCCTGCCTGCAAAAATGTGCCGTTAACTTCAGACAGTGCAGTCACTGAGCAGAGGCTGAGCTGGAAAGAAAAAAATCACTGAACAGAATTAGTTCTGTTCTAACTCAAACCAGGACAAACCAGAAAGTAAAATACAAGACAAAGTATTCTTTACATAATGGCAGTTTAATTTTCTCCACATTATTTCCAAAAGGAAAGAGGTTCCTTTACTTCTTTCCTCTTCCACTTCTATAATTATGTTGCAGCACACACACACCCCTTTTTTAAGTTACTAAACCAACCACAT
Source organism: Buceros rhinoceros silvestris (assembly GCF_000710305.1). NCBI lineage: Eukaryota > Metazoa > Chordata > Aves > Bucerotiformes > Bucerotidae > Buceros > Buceros rhinoceros. Next base: position 20,317 of record NW_010427701.1, on the reverse strand, counting down.
CTGTGCTTGAAAAAATATGAACACTAGTACAATGATTCCTGATATTTCAATAACATCACATAACACTCTTGCTTCAAAAAGACAATGCACTTAGAACAGATGTGCTAGTCTATTTAAACATATGCTTGGTGCGCTCAAAGAAAACACACACAGATACCTGGATTTACAAAGAAACTACTGACTACAGACTATTAAGTCTGTAGACAACCTCAATACCAGAAAGGTGAGCATAACGGTGTCCTGACATGACTCAGCTCTTGAACCTTAGGGACCTCGCAATTTCTCATCAGCATAAGGAGACAAGTAAGTTAGACTTTGCCAGGTAGAGCATAGGATATGGCTAAAAGCACCAAGTGAAACACTGAGGAACAAGGTCTCTTCAAGATGACGGGTGGATACGCAGACACACACATACTGAGCTGAAACTGCAGAGTTGCTGACCCTCTCCAAGAGTCAGGAACTCGAGAATCAGCTGAGGAAACTATTTCTATTAGCTTATACTGATCAATGGGAAAAAGATAAGAGCATTGATCTGACGATTCTTAATAAAGATAGCAGGATCCTTCGACACTATAAAAAAAAAAATCTTCTGGAATAAAGAAGGGTACACACAAACACCCAGCTCAGAATGCTTTCTCAGTCTTCCATCGAGTATGACAGGACTCCACTCAGATGTATTTAACATACCTGCAACTACTTAAACAT
>NW_010427701.1:0-19532 GCF_000710305.1 Buceros rhinoceros silvestris | reverse complement strand
CTGTGTAAATCTTTTTTACACGCAATCTCGGACAGTAATCCTGAAATCCTCAACTTAGTGTCATCACAGAGCTACCAGCTGGCACTTATTTGTGCTACAGATGCCTTATTTGTTCATTGCTGGCTGAATCATGTTAATAGAAAGTGTAGTCTTCAAAAATTATATATAATCCCTTTATTTGTCACTTATTGCAAAAGTCCTGAAGAGCAGCTTCAAGTTTCCTACTTTCTCCTCTTTAATATCGAAGCCTTATGAGCTTGACAAGAGGAAGACAGAAAAAATGCTTCAGTTGAGGATGTAGCCAGGTTTCATTGACCTCAGGAGGTTATGAAAAACACTTGCATGCTAAGCATAAAATAAAGTGGTATTATTAATTACAGGAAACATTATTCATGCTTACACATAACGGATTTCAAAATATTAATTAACTTTAAAATGAGGACTGTATAGCTCCTCCATACAGAATAGAGTAACTAATTATTTTACTATCCAGTGAGACTTTTTTGAGACCTCTACACTGCTCGTTGACAGTCAGGCACTGCAATCACATGGAGTCATGTGCGACCTCACACTCAAGATTTCCGCACTACATCTGTTACGGTGCTAAGGAACATCTGTCAGTCCAATGCAAACATGGATGCTCTTTGAATCACAAGACTTGAAAATGAAGCCTTAAAAGAACATACAAGCAGGTATTGTAGTCATTGTTCATCTCCATGGAAGGGTAGTTAGTAATGCAACATTTTCACTGACGTTACTAGGTTTCAGAATTAATTCCCTGCTAAAAATAGTAAGATCACACATTATAGCACTGTCCTAACTGCAATGCTAACTTTGGGCTTCCATGAAAAAATGCTACCCTACATTTACCCTAACCTTTCTCAGCTGCATTTCCATCTCCCAACCTATTTCATGATGAACTTGTGACTTTTCAATTCCAAGTATTATTGTCTACAGAAACAACTTTAAATAATCAAACCCAATATGCTGTATTATTTGCAAATTTCAATTACCAATTTCCATTATTCAAATGAGGAGGAGAAAAAAAAAAAATCATACAGGTTGCTTTCTCCTGAGTTTTAGTCAAGCTTCCTCCAGAATACAGATTCACCCTCAGAAATATAGCTTCTCTACAGAAATGCAAAAATGAACTATTTCTCACTTGACTCCTTATCTCCAACTACTGTTGCTATTTAATCAGATCCTTTACTGGACAGCACAGACATATTAGAAAGCAAATTCTGATGGTAAAGTTGACAACTATTTTATAATATACCAATATGGATTTGAAAAAAAATCAGAATCAATTAATTTCATTTGTTCTTAATGAGAGAACAAGAAGCAATACTTCAAGCTGCGGTAGGGTACATTAGCATTCCTACCAGAGGAAAAAATTACAGTCACCAGATCATTAAACAAGCTGCCAAGTGAAGTTACAGACTCATTATCACTTGAAACATGATACCTATCAGAGGAGCCAGAAATAATAAATCTGTTTTGCCAAAATGGTAATGGGTTGTCCATAAATTCCAGAAGAAACACATTCCAAAATCAAAATGATTTGATTAAGTTATAAAAATTGCTTGTTAGTACAATCTGCATTATTTCGTTTAGTCAGTAATAAAGAACATGAGAACTGCTATAGCAAACAGTCTTCTGAAAGATTATTCGACTGGAAATTTATTTAATAAAGCTTTTTGTTATACACCTTCACTTCTTTTCATACTGTTTTGAAATTCGTGACTTAGGAGAATATAATGCAATTTGGGGCAGAAAATATCATCCTTTCAGTTGTATTTTCTGCATATATTCTCTATACATATAAACAAAATTGATACCACTTGCTTGCCATTTATCCCACTTTACACCTATCTGAGGAAAAACAACAGCTGGTACAGGACACTAAACGCAGCCTTGGGCTACCACTGAAGCAGTGGCAGGTGCCAGCGGCTGCAGGCAGCTCCTGCACATCAGGCACTCGGTGTTGTGGAGCAGCAGAAGAAAGGGGAGCTCCTGGGAGAAAGCGAGCTGGCATTGAGGGTGGTCCTGGCAGCAAATGACTGAGCATCAGGCAAAGGTGCATGCCAAGGCTGAGTCAGGAAACCCAAACAACAAGTCAAGAGGAAAGCTGGTGCCAGCCAGCACCAGCACAGCTCAGGTGGGTACAGAGGGTTTCAGGCTTGACTTGTCCCCCTAGGTGGGGACACTGTAGCCCAGTGTTGCCCTCGGGGTTCAGACACTGGATTCCCACCACCAAAATGCATTGCTTCTTGTTCTGAAGACACAAGGGCTTTGTGAAATGGCATACTGTAACTTGGATTTCACATTCTGCTCTCTCTCTCAGCCTTAAAGTAAGTTCTACTTACACCAGCCCAATAGTCATGAAAATTAAACTATTTCAGTACAAGCTAATCCCTGTCAGCATGGCACAGCCATTACGGTTACAAAGCTTAAAACAAGCATCACTTCGGACTTCTGCCATGCTAGGAAGACGTTTCCTGTATGCTTTAGTAATTTCAGTAAATGCCACAGAAGTCTAGAAGAAACAAAGTTAGAACTTTTGAATATACTAAGTGAATATACCAAGTTTAGTGTCATGCATATGTTAATTTAGAGGGGAAAAAAGATTAGCAAGGGCAGTAGCCAGTACTACGACAGTGACAAGCACCGCACTGGCTACTTCACAAGAATGCCTTTGAGCAGGTTTCCATGGTTTGGGAGAGGGAACATAAGGCCTGGTATTTAAACCCTAAGACTCATAAATTTAATTACAGAGATCTCAAGCCACACATTAAATGGCTTTCATAAACAAAACGTCAAAATATGTGCATCAAAGCTTTAACACCAGTCCTTTACTAAACAGAAAAGTGATTGGCAGGTTGGCAAAGACTTGATCTCGGTCCAGCAAATCACCTGTTTCAGTTTCAAGGACAGCCCAGAATAACATTCTGAAAAGACTAGGAAAAAGAAATATGTCAAAAACATTAAAAGATTAAATCTTTTGCATAGAAAAATGCTAGCTGTAAAATAACAACCAATGGTACAAGAATTGACAATTTAGCAAGGTTCTTTTTTCTTCCTAGATATTAAAGTTAATTAAAATTAGTGAAGTCATGAAGTCATTTGTGACCTATCCTAAATGAAATATAATCTCCTCTGAAAAGCATGAAATTACTCTTGCCTATGTCTATTACTTCAATTCTTGATAACTATTATAGTCATTCAATAATCCAATTATTATAAATTACACTGCAGAAGTGGGTCCATGCAACAGCCAGAATAGAAAAGATTTTTGATATTATCTGCACAACATTAACTGACCAAAACAAACTTATTAGGTAAAACAAACTGAAAAAAAAAGAAGCTTGCTTTGATTTTCCCACAATAGGTGTATCTTAAAGTGTTTGACAATGAATATACATACAGTGATCATTTTCAAATATAACAGTCAAAATGTATATTGAATCTAGAATGTAATGTTAAAATTGGTTTGTAATGTAGTTTGGGAGGCACTAAGTTTGACATTGGTAAACAGGCACTGCTGAATGCTGGCCAAACAAACTTCCTCAAATGCAGGAACAACATACTCATTCATGTAAAGCTCAACTATCTGGTGCCCAACACAAAAGGACTTAATCTAATAACTTGAAAGCATGGAGCCACTAAGATCAGCTTTGCATACTAACCCTCAGCAAAGAAAGGTTCCCAGAGGACGGGACTATTAACAAACACTTGTGGTCATCAACTACCTCTACTGGTTCAAAATTTGTTTTCAGCTAAGAGCTTTTGAACACTAATAAATATTTATCTTATATTTATAAACCCAAGGAATAGTTTATCTTGGTTAGAATCTAACTCAAATGTATGCAAAAAAATCTGGCATCTCAGTGTCAGATCAGGGATCAAAGCCAAAAACCACATGTGTTACGGGAGAAAAGACAATATAATCTTAAAAGTGCAACAGTAGAAAATATTTGACTGGAAGGGTGAGTGAAGGAAGGAGGGAGAGTAAATCAACAATTGTTTCATTTTCCAAATGCTTTCAATCAAATTAAAAAATGCAAATTACGTAAAAAAAAAACCACAAAACTAGCGAGCAGATCAGCTAACTTGGAGTATAAGCCTACCTCAAACAGAGAGCTTAGAAAAATCAGTAGCTGTTATTCAAAGTTAGAGGAACACCAAATAGTATGAAACAGCACTTGTATATAACCTCAGTTTTAACTTCAGGCTACAAGAATGCAATGTTCAAGTGAACAGGGCACCAAGCCTGATGTAAACCTATTGTCACTGCTGTCCCCAGCCAGCTGGGATCTATGATCTGATAACTCACATCTGTGATTAGAATCTCTAAAACCCAGCATCCCCACTCAAATCTACACAGCACTATCCTCCTGGTGCAGAAAAACATTCTAAAAAACCTAATTTCCTTCTTGGCTTGGATTTACAGGAGAGAAGCACTTTGCAGAACTTTTAAAAGAGACCTCTGAAACAGGAAGAAAGGGGTTTCTATTTATTTTACTTATGGATTAATGGAAAGTAATGATCACACAAATAACTGTTCACTATGTATTTCACTATATGGAACTAATGAGATTTGTAAAATCTGCATCCAATAAAAGAAAACCTCCAAACACGCTAGGGATTAATTATCATCATTCACAACAGTACAGAATTTATTTCTTTTCCTTTTTGAAATGATGAGTAATTTCAGGCAAAAATCTGAATTGCACAACAGTTTTTGAAAATGTTACTTTACAGAATTTGTTGGGTGTTGTTTACTTCTATGCTCTCAGTCGAACAGTCCAGAAAATAAACTGTACCCATACATTTCTTTAAGGTATTTACATTCAACTTTCATATGTAACACAAAGGAAATCTATGCCTCACGGAACACAAAAACATGTCCTCTGAAACTCTTCATAAATACAATCTGGCTCAGTAAATCTCCAGAACTACTGAGGGGTAAGGCAGGCAGGAAAGGAACAAAGTATGCATATGCACACTCATGCACAAGGGAAAATAAGACTCAGGCCTAACTTTGACAACTTAGTTACAAAAACTCATATAATTTATACACTGTGCACCCTCTTTGAAGTCAATGCACCCCAAAGAAATTGCATTTATACTAATGAGATCCAGTGGATCTAATGTTCCTGCTTGCCTACCCTTTTGGTGAAGATATTATTCCTAATACCCAATCTAAACCTCCCCTGGTGCAACTTGAAGCCATTGCCTCTCTCCTAACTTGAGGCCTGTTCCTCTTGTCCCAAAGTACCTCAGCTTTCACCTGTCCCATTTAGCAACAGTCCCACAATTCCCGTGTTCAGTCTTTTATTACTAATATAGTAATAGAAGATCTCATTGTTGACCTCAGTGCTCCTTGCAAGCCTTAACTCCAGGTGAGCTTCGACCGTCCTTACACCACTCCCACACAACCATGCAAGCTTCTAAATTCCTCTTGTAGTCCGTCTTTGCTGCATCTTTGACCTGAAGCTTAGTCATGAGTTCCCTGTTTAACAAAGCTCTTATCCTGCCAAGTCTGCTTGACATCCTGAGTATTGCAACAGACGTTCTTGCTCATGAAGAAGGTTTCTAGTCTACCACTCTGCTCTGGCTGGAGAGATGGTTGGACCTACTTAGTTACAGATTTCACCATTACAAATGTAATCTTGTGCAGCAAAGGATAAAATTCTCTGTTTATTAGTATGAAGAGACACTAAGACCCCAAAGTTTCCTTGATCAAGAAGATAAATGCCATGGCCAAATCTTAGAATCACAGAATGGTTTGAGTTGGAGACCTTCAAAGGTCAACTAGTCCAACCCACCTGCAGTAAGCAGGAACATCTTCAACTAGATCAGGTTGCCCAGAGCTCCATCCAACTTGACCTTGACAGTTTCCAGGGATGGGGAATCCACCACCTCTCCATGCAACTTGTGCCAGGTTCATTTAATATATTCGGAAAAATGCCTGTAATTGGCACTTCCTGTATTCTCCTTCATAAAATACCCCTAATAGTCAAAAAGCTCCGGAGAAGATGATGGAGAGTGAAGAATATTTCATAATCCTCAAAACTGTACTGTTCAACAGATTTTCTCCTTTCCAGAAGACAGTGAGTGGTAGAGCAAACAATTCAGCTTTGGAAAGGTGGCCTTCACCTACTTGTATTTCTTAATTTTCTTCTTTTAATAAATAATTACAGGAACAGACTGCTCAGGTAATTTTGTGCATCTCTAAGGATGAAACTTAGCTCCAGCCTGGCAAAGCAGGAAGAGCATAAAATGTAAAATACACACACATATGTACATGCAGGTGTAAGGAGCATGCTATACGGCATACCGTTCCTGAAAGGTTTCTGATTCCTGAATCACAAATTCCTCAGTTTCTTCACTGCAGAAAAACTAAGCCACATTTTAATAGCTTTCCGCAATTCATGAAATAAACTGAACAGCGATTCCACTCATATGTACCAAGCAAAGTAGTAGTAGTAGTAGTGAGTAGTAGTAGATCTATGGAGTTGATTGGCATATATAGCTCTGAATACTTTTATTTAAAACAAGTTTTAAAGAAATCACACAAGAGGCTCCAACTCAAACATTTATACTGATTATCACTGCATAAAAAGAATTAATGTTTAAATGAGTATTTAAACTTCATCACAATCAATTCAGTTGTGAAGCTGTTAATAATACCCAGAATATGGTGATTATCCACAGATCTTGCAATCATATAAAGAGATTCTGCTATCAGAAAGGCTGTAAATCTGAATGCTAAAAACCAACAACTTAGAGTCAAGCACACAAAACCATTTTAACAGAAAGGAACAGCTACAAAAACATCGGAACTTTTTTTCATAAAAAAAAGTGTAGGATAGGGAAAATCACAAGATGAATCACCTATCTCATGCTCCACAATGTGTAATTATGAGTACTTCATGAGGTACATCTACACTAATCCTGCAATTATGCTCAATTCAGCATATTGACCAGGCCACAGTTGGATTCCCATAAGCAATTTTTACAGACAAATATTGTCCAACTGAAAAAAGTCAATAGCAGAGAAAAAGCATGATTCAAAGAGTCAGATGCTACAGAGACTGATGCTACAGAAGGTATATTGACAGTCTTCAGTTACACAGAAAGCTGTTGTGTAGAACAAATATCATACTGCAGAGACCAAAGAAAGTAACAACAGACTTCAACTGCAGAAAAAAAAATAGTAAAGCCAAAGGAGTAAAGAAACACAGATTAATCAACTCAGTCTGATCCTGATCAATTTGGGTGTCCAGGTGCCAGGAAGCAGCGAGAGTGGGCCCCTCCACCAGGAAAGGTAAGCAGGGAGCTCAGGGTGGTTGTGAAGCAAGCAGGGACAGTGTCCTCACCCACCAGAAGTGTGGCCCCACAGTATGTGAGCAGGAGAAGCAGAGCAAAATGAAGAAGAGGAGCAAAACAAGCAGCAGAAATTCTTTCCTCTACAGAGTTCCTCAGTATGTGGGATTAAGGGAATTTGCAAATGGAGCGAATATTTTCCATCTTATTTCTCATAACACATCTGAGAATAAATCCAAATCACACCCTCTCAAATGTAAGAAAATTAGGAAGAAGTAGTGAAGAGGGAGAGAAAGAGCTGCCAACATTTATTCTTTCAGCCTGATCTATCTACAAGGCTATGTATTACACTAGAGCCTAACAATTCTAAGGAAAGTGGGGGAAAGCAAGGAAGAGACAGGTACTCTCCTCATTTGTACACTACTGGAGAGCAAGAGAGGGAAAGGGACAGAGAGTGCAGTTGAAAGGAAGTCTGCATCTTTTAATCATATTTGGAATATAAAAACATAGAATCAAATTTACTGAGGCTATAACCAAAGTGACTAATAATGTATCCTGCAGAGTAAAACTGTTTTTTTCAAGGACACAACATTCTTACCACAGGCAGTTTTGAGAGGTTTTATTTTGGACTTGCTATAGCATGGTGCCATGGACCCTCATTAAGTGGCTGCAATTAATCACATATATCTGTGAAACACCTTTTAGTTTAGTTCCATCTGAAAGACGTTCAGCTGAGATTCTTCTGCATCAGCATTTTGGTTCACACTTGAAGCAGATTTTTGAAGCAAATCTCCCCCTGTCATTCCCATTTCTCATGCTGTGATCCGCATTGTAGTGTGTTCTTAGAGCACACAAGCTGGGGGTATGTATGCTCCAGAGGCAAACCTAGAGAGCCCAACCACTAAGAGGTACTCAGTCCACAGGATCAGGCTAGAGCTTATCTGAAATAAAACCCCAGAGATTCATATAGCACGAATTTCAGCCCCTCTGTCTTACTCCACAGATCTACTCATATTCAGATGTGCTCCTTACCAACATAGGATATACCTTTAGCACCCTCCAAACCACTTTACAACACAGACTACATAGCAATAAATATGCATGATAATGAGATTCATCTGAACAATCATGTCACTAATCCAAAGTAAAATATTAATGCACATGTCCTAGGATGAAATAAAGACTCTTGGAATGGAATGTTTTCTGTCCCCATTTTATGCTTTGTTCTGCAAGCCACAAAGTATATAAATATTTGCTCGCTTTGAAAAATAACAGTCCTTAACTCACTGGTGTCAAATTCCCTTGAATAAAAGGGTTAGCAAGTCTCAAACACTAAGTACATCAGCTTAGTATCAATGTCAAACAGGACAGTGAAGAGGACAAGACTAAATGGTAGCATCTATACTAGCAAATGAAGCAACTGAGGTCTAGAGGTCAGCTGGGACACCTTATATCAGTAAATCTCTTGTCCTCCTGAAGACATGAACCACAATCATGCTGCTCACAGGAGCAGTCCCAAGTCACAGTCTAGATTCTGCCTGTAACACTGCTAATTAGCCTAGGACAAAATTATGCTAAGGAAAATGCTAACAGTTTAACAGTATGATCAAATGTATTTTAGTGCTCAGAGCTTTACCATGGCCATCTTGGTGTAGTCAGTAATTTTCACCTACAGAAGGGAAAGGACACCAAAACCTATCTTCAGAAAGGTACAATCTGAACGGAGTGTTATTCTGCTTCTACAGCAATTTCTTGATCACATCCAACAAAACTCCCAGACCTCAAGGTATGGCTGTACTTCTAAATCATAGGTTATGCTATGTGTAACCTCCAGTGGTTAAATCTCCACCACCAGTGGAGAGATTGAAAGACTATTAAGTCTTGAAAAAACTAAGAGAAGTTATTACGTTCCAATCAACTGAAACAGTCATAAAAGTTATCTGTAGATCTCACTAGTGAAAGCATCTTAATTTCACATAAGAACCAGACATTAGTTCCACAAGATATTTGATCTTTAAATATCAAGTGAGAGATTATTTAGGTTGCAATTTACAATTAGCACATCTAACCTTTTATTCTGTGCAACAATGTTAAAGACAACAATCCATCGTATTGAGGACAGAAAATACTTCCCTGTAGATATATATAGAGAACACAGACTACTGCTTGGATTGTTCTTTTAAGTCATACCCAATTAAAGATAAGATAGAAAATTAGCTCTTATTGAACAGAAGCCCTCCTAATGAAACAGGAACACCACAAATAAAAGAAGAGATTATAGTCAGACAAGTCAATCACAGAGAAATGCTATTCTTAGCCCTAAGTAACGTTCCCTCATCTCTAATTTTGGAGGATGTTTTGATTAGTTCAATGGAAAAGATCTCCTCTCCCTGGGATGATTTATGTTGATAATACTCTCTTGGCTGGCCTGTTTGTCAAAGTTTCACAGAAATACTTGAAAAACAACTGTGCTCTACAACACAATCTACTTCTTTACCCTGACAATGGGTTTGGTTTAGTCTTATTTATCCTACTTCTGCTAGATATACATGACTTTTGTAAGGAAGCATAGTCTGCAGCTAATTTTCAGAATATAAAAATATTTTCATAGTTATCCCAGAGCAGACAGCCCTAACACTAATAGTTAAAAAAAAAATATACCTGCAGCACTCTGCGCTTTTTTTGTGGTACTTGGCAATGAATCACATACTGGACTAATAGAGGGGAAATTTCATAATTTTAAAAGATTAAGTCTTCATTTTATGCCATAAATTGATAAAGCATGATGGTTTTGTGGAACAGAATTAGACTGACCCTGGTCAGATTAAAATGACACTAGAATTATGACAATTACAGAGTCAACTCAAGCAGGTTCATATTTAGCTATGAAAACTAAGCCAACAGATATTAAGTTAACCTTACTGACATTCATGAGTCTGTCAAACTGCTGAAAGCTGAAAAGAAGAAACAGAGAAGCAGCAGAAACTTAAGTACAGTCTGTCCCTTCTACACACAGATACAAGTAACCAGAGAAAAAAACTCAGTGCTCCCTGAGGTCGGTAACACCTGTCTGCCTACTCAATCCTTTCATATCCATTCCCTTTAATAACCATCCTATAATGTTTCTGTTCTTTAAAAAAACAAAATTATTTCTCCTCTCCTCATTTTGTTTATTTCTTGTTAATTGGCGTGATAAACTGTGAAATGGAGCATCTATGAAGAGTACCTGTTCAGCTAATGAGAAAGCCTGAATTTTTTTTAGTTAAAGCAAAGATTATAAAGGAGCAGAAATGAGTCAAGTACAGAAGTAGAGGAGTACCTAAGCACAATAGCTTATAAGTACAGTTTGTCACACAATAAACTAAAAGCAAACAAAGTCAACAAAAAACAAATTGAGTCTGATGGTTAATTGTGGATGGTTTGGTTTTTTCCCTGTCAGTAAAAGAATACCCATTCTTTCCTCTTTCCTGACATGTGAAAGAAATATGCTTGAGTATTACTCACAGATGGTTCTGGCTACAAGACCACTCTTGGTGACATCTAAAAATCTAGTTTTTGTTTTCTTAGTCTAAAGGTTTAGCTACAGGCAGTAAAAGTCAGGAGATGAAGCATTCTTCCAACCTACAATTTATATTGTCTGACTATCATAACATGCTTTTTGGGGTTATTTATGCAAACCAAATCTAAACAATTTTAGTTCATTAATACTCATGAGTCGGTTGCTGTGGTAGCATTTTGACAACTCAGACTTCAGACTTGCTTCCTGCACCACCTACCTTTAGGAGTACTCACATATTCCTAAGCTATGTATGCTTAAAGCAGACCGCTTTCTTGTTCGATTCAGTGTATTTTTGGAAAAGATTAGGTTGCTTTTGAAAGTCCTTTGAGACCAATGCATCCTGCTGCTTCTCCAACCTTGATTGCTCAAACCGAGTTGTTACTGTGCCAAGCTTTTGTTAATGTCCCATTTAACAAAAAAACCACCACTGCTAAAACTTCCAGAAGACAAATTTCCATGAAGAAACTAGGGTTTTTTTAAATGGAAGGTACACTAGATAGATTTAAACCCCATCTTCTGAAACTTCATAAGTAAAAAATGTGTTACACACTGAATTTCACTTGATTGGGAGCAAAGATATGCAATTGTAAACAGGGAATAAATTGGCCCATATCGAATTTCTGCCATCCTTCCCTTGGAGATAACACTATGTAACAAATTAGTAATTCACCCTTAAGCTGGTGTCAGTTGATAACTTTGGCTACAGTATATTGTCAGTAATTTTCTACTGTAAAATGAGTGTGAAGTTTGTCTTATGTATACTAAGGAAATTGGAGATTTGTGTGGAGTTAAGATACAGCAGCTTGAAGTGTATCTATGACTTACAGATTGGGTATCAGAAGACTGAGAAGGTCTTCATTTAATGTTTGATAACCTTGGAGAATATAGGATTTCTATAAATGGTACAAAGAAATATTTATTGCCTTATGAATTGTAAATGGTACTAACCATAACTGCTCTGTGGTTATCACTTGGAAGAAATACCATATAACTGGCCCACGTATAATAAAGTTCTTGTAAGAAAAGAGCGTCTCTTTTCTCCTTTTGTTTTTCACATATTACAAGTACAGACATATACAGGTATGCACACTTGTTCCAGTAGAATCAAAGACTCCTTTAATGATGACAAAATCCTGAATAACAGACTTGGAGATTTTAGTACAGTAAAGCTACTCTTCAAAGTACGCTGCAAAGTCTAATTCTTTTATGTAATGTCATTTTTCTCTTATTATTTAAAAAACACTATTCTGTTTAGCATATCCAGCATATGCACCATATGACGCACCAGATGCCTTAGTAATTAATTCATCTTTTAAATGAAAAGTACTATAAATAGTTGCATAAACCAGTGTGTTGATGCAGCTGATAACTACACTGACAATTCAAAACTAGAAAAGGAAAAGATTTTATAAAAAGCAATAGCTACCTCACAAAACAAGACTGTCAGACTGAATTGGCAACATATGCTTACTTATGCTTCAACTGTATTCTGGAAATGAGTACGCAGCATAGATTACTGTATATCCTTCTATTGCCGTTCCGCCAGTGGTTGTGAAAGGTGGCAGAAAAACCATCTAAATGCTACATTTACAAAAATGCTGCATAAGACAACAGGATATGTTGGGAAAAAAAGAGGAAAAGACACATTACATAAAATAAGGTTGTAATGCCTGCTTGGAGACAGTAGAATATTTTACTAGCATAGAAGAAACCTGCATTTTATTACCGGAACAACACCTATGAGTAATTCATTTAGCCTTCCTAGAAACATAACTTCATGCTGTTAAGACAGATTTGTATGGAAAGATGAGCCTAAGAATTGCCTTGCAGTATCTACGTCTTAGCTGCAGCCAGTGAAACAAATGAAAAAGATCTATCTCTTTGCCTGTTAATCGAGCAGGTTTGCTGGAGAGGAAGATGGCAACACATGCTTGTGGCAGACAGTTCTGAAATATGCATGATTCCTCGTGACATCCAATACAAGACCATTCCTTTTGACACTTTCCTCCCATAAACTTAATAGGTTTACTTACACCTAGAGGAAGAAGATTCAACAGAGGAAACAAAATAAATATGCATGACTATCTACCACATCATATAGCACTGTTTTCAATGTGTATGGTCGTTCTGTATTTTTCGTGTTACATATTAGCTATTATATAATCTACATAATAAAATACATTCATAGTCATGGTGATGCTAAAAATAACACTTTAGTTACATGAGCAGAAGAAGCAAGCATGTTCATGCTCAGAAGTTAAATGAATGAGTTCTCTCCAAAGAAATCTACACCCATTGCTAGGAGTGACAGGATAGTGCTTGATTTACTGGAAAAAAAAAACAAAACCAAAACAAACCAACAAAAACCCAAAACCAAAAAAATCCAACAAAATCTAATTCAGATATGGAAGAAAACTTTAAAAAACTGAAAAACATTCTCCACATTTGGGGAAGTTTGATCACGTATTCAGAAAATGGAAAGTACTGAAAGACAATTTAGTCAATCCAAATTTACCAAAAAAAAAACCAAAACCACCAACCCACCCCAAAATCTTAACTGAGACCTCTTTCCTTCAGCTTCTCCACTGGTAAAGCAGAAACAACAATGGTCAATCACTTCACGGTGTACTCTGAAACTGACTATACTACTATTTACAGATTACCAGTGCATAGATAGATGTTACCATCTGGTAGTAGTATGAATCCAAATAATAGCACTGAGGAAGCTCTGTCCACCAGCATGCAGAGTGCAACCAACACACTGTTTTTGCACTGCCTGTGTAGAAAAAGCCCAGTACAAAATACAGGCTGAGCTACCCTGAGACCCATTTGAACTCCTTCCACTTGTTGTTAGGCCTCCTGCAAAACTGGGCACAAAAGAGAATTCCCACCACCAAACTTCCAATTTGTGGCAAGAGTTGATGATAAGGATTTGAAACTGAAAAGGTTTTGATTCCATCTCCATCTGGATAAGAATAAGGAGATAAGCCTTTTAAGGCTTATAAGGCTACTTCTGGTCCCCAACAAATCAATTAACCACACCACCCCCCCAACCCCCCTCCCGCCCGCTACACATCTCCGTGAGTAAAGTGCTTACTTTAAGGAAAGCACTGTGGCAGTCAGTACTGCTTTATATCAAGGAAGTGCTATGGAACTCAGCTGCTCAGCCTCTGGGAAGCATGTTTATAGTGTGGATGACAAGAGCCTATTAAAAAAGCTACTCTGGATGCACTTTGCAGAGCAGATCACATTACACAGAACTTGCCTATTCAGGGGAAAAGTAACTTTAAAGTCTCATGTAAACTGTGCAAAGGCAAAAATCCCCAAACAGGCATAAACAGTCCTGCAAGTCTGGCAAGGTAGAGGGAAGTATTACAAGGCTAGTGGTTTTACGGTATTGTACAGTGTGAGCATGTATTATGCCTCTTGAAATACAGTACAAAACAACTGAGGTTTTGCATTGATTTTCCTGCCCAGAACTTCTCTAAATACTACAAGTGCATTTTGTCCCTACTACAATCTGAACTTCACAAAGAGATGATAAATGAGCTAATATTGATTAGATTGGGCTAAAAGGTTCCAGCTCTTCAAGGTTATATCCTTTAGAGAGTTTGTAAATCTCATTACAGAAATATGCCTGCTGATATACATAAATATAGAGTGGCAGAAGGGTTCTAGGGTGACAGCTCTCACCAGAGTCACACTGTTTTTCAGACAGAAAACTCAGACAAGCATGTACAGAGGAGTTTGAAATGGTAGAATCAGCCTGCCTTTTTCAAAAAAAAAAAAAAAACCAGACCCAAAAAATTTAGATCATACCTGTTCTAAACAAATGTTACTGACAAAGGGCATTCGGAGCAAAGCACAATCTTGGGCCTCTGTTGGCTTTAACTGTCAGCATCATCAGTAAAATGAAGGATGAACGAATCCACTAAATTGTTCGAAGTACTTTAACATGCAGTTTTTATAGCAAATGAATCTTAACTTCAGATGAAAGTCGGCATCAGCCTTTCCCTGCTTATTGATGGGAGGGAAAAAAAGTACACAAAACAGCACACAAAAAAGCAAGTACAATAGTCAGCTAAATTTTCCCCGAGTTATGCATTTATCCTTAACTAATGGAGGAAAAGAAGCAGCACTTTCACAGCCATCTGCTTTTTAAAAACTTTCATTACTTAGGATTTCTGAGACATCAGATGGGGGTGGGGAGAGGATCAGGGATCCCTCTGTCCTGGTGGACACTCTACAAAGTCACCAATGCGCGCTGCCAGTCACAAAGGCTAACAGCATCAGCAACAACAGAGACACGGTCCGTGTAATCATTTCCCTTTACCTGGCAGTTTTGGGCCACTCCACACTACAGAAACACATTGACAAACAGAAGCAAGTCCAATCGATGGCCACCAAAAGATTCAAGGTGCTGGAGCACTTCTCCTGTAAGGAGAGGCTGAGTAAGCTGAGTTTGCTTGAACCTAAAGAAGTGGGTTTGGGTAAGGACTAACAGCAGTCCCCTGCTTCATTGTGAAAACAGCCCAGCAGGGAGCAGGTTACCCAGAGAAGTTGTGCAGTCTTTATCCTTGGACGTTTTAAGGATGCAAGACCTAAACAACTCAGTCTACATTCAACATGGTCACTGCTTTCAGAAGAAAGTTAGGCTTGTGGACTTCCCAAGGGCCCTTTCAACCTGAATGAGTCTGATTTGTGTTTGCTGATTCTATTATAATGATGCCATTGACAAGCAATATTAGGTGTCAGTGTAGTAGGAACATGGTCATGCCCTGTTCCTTCTGCTGAGATCTGCTACCGTTTCTATTCTTGGCACTCTCTGCGCTCCCAAGTGAAAGTGATTCTATTTATATTTATCTCGTAAAATGTTTAAAACATCAGGAAAAAAATTGCTTACAATACGAAACACAGAACTGAGGTGTAAAAAGAACATCAACATTGTTCTTTTTCTGAGCAGCAGGTGGGCACAAGCCTTATTTCCATTAAGATGTTAAAGTCATAATGGTGAATATATTTATCAGTTTGACAACTGTCTTCATGGAGATATGTACAGGTAGAAGTAGTATTCAGATTTTGGCAGAGAAGCCAAGTGAAGAAACATGAAACATTTACATACTCTGATATTTATTAAGTGCTTGGTAAATTACTTTAATAGGATCTCAAAACTATCGATTTCACAGATTTTCAGTAGAAAAAAAAATCTTCCCAAATTAGTGGAAAGTCAACAAAATTTGCACTGAAAAGTAATTATTGGGCTTCACACAATGGAATACATGGACAACTCCTCCCTATTGTGAAGCTTCACCATCTTATTTCTTGTGTTTTCCATCCCCAAATCAGGAGAAAAATTCTGTTCACTTTGCAACAAAAATTTCTGACATCAGCTTTTGTCCAGCAAGGAATTTTAACAGAAATGAGTGTATGGGAGGAAAAGTTTCAATTAATAAGTACATCCTATCCAAGACAGATCTTGGAAATAATCTTGAAATCCATATCACTTTAATGCTGATGAAATTTAAAAAAAAAAAAAACCAACCCATAAAAACCCATAGGAAAGTTGAAGCTTCTTACAGTCACAGTCAGCATGACTGCTGTACAACCCTACCAAAATACTGAAATGGAATATTAATGGTGGTCCTCTGTTTTAGGAAAATGGTAAGATTATGAGTTGACCCTGAAAAGATAGAGGCAAAAGGCAGGACACTGACATTTGTGGTAAGATGACACCTAGTGTCCACTTTCAGGAAGCTTCTGTATTGGTGGGTGCCAAATTTTGAAAAAACATCATGGTCCAGAACTTAAATTAGTATCTCTATCCAAGTAACTAAATTACATAGACATAGTGGAAAAAAAGAGGAGGAAAGAAACAAAAAATCTGCATGTGCTGCATTTCCCACTCTTACTGAGTATACAAGTTGGGTAACTCCAGAAAAGAGCCCTATCAAAAGACGTTCCACATCATCTTTTCCCTTTGGGTTTCTGCTGAATAAACAACTGATAACCTCCATACACAGCCACCAAAAAAAGCTATTAAAAAAACTTAGAAAACTGGGCCTACTACATAAAACATTCACAAGAGAAGTTTAAGAGAATAGTCCCTATTCTACAAAAATATGACTAGTGACAAGGTTTATTTATATATAGCAATGAGGTATAGACTTTTATTTCTTCATTTAAAATCCTGGCATACCAACAGTGTGAATGATCATAAGGCTATCAGTTCCCTTCATGCTTCTAGTAACAGAATGAAAACCACAATATCTAATGCATAGTAGATCAATGAGACCATAAAATCCACATAAAATCATGGCACAGGCACTCTGACATTGTGAGTAACAAATCCTAAGGGATTTGACCTCTTGAGTATCTCTGAGTGCAAAGAGGGGATTAATTATATGAGAAATCAGAACAAAAAGTTCACTATAGATAGAGAAAAAATATGCTGCTTTCTGAAATCAGCTCAATAAGAACATGTCTGATCCCAAATGAAACAAGTATCAGAAATTACACTGAAACTGACGAAAGATTAGAGACAAAGCCTGACTGGAATTTCAGTTCTATAGAACAAAACATAAACAACTGTGCTTCAAGAAGTTTAAGAATATTTCTCGCAATTTATCTATAAAAGAGCTTGTTAGTGTTAAAAATACAAGCGCAGAAAATACATTAATGTATTTCACCTCTAACACGGTGTATGAATTACTTTCAAAGGAGTAGTATTTAATTGTAATCCTTCTGAAGAGAAAAAATTAAACACACATACCATTAAGTATTAAGACTGTCTAGCCACCACAATCCCAGACAATGAATTGGACTCAGCATGCAGTATTTACTAGTTACCCGGTAACTACTGTTATTGTATCTTATTTCTAAGAAAAAATGTGCACAGACACAGTCAATACACTGATATTAAAACAGACCTTTTTTTCCTTCCGCAAGGAAAACAGACCTGGATTCCAATACTGTTAAATCACTCAGTAAGATGCAAGCCAAGCACTTATCACAATGTTAGGTCCTTATTTTTTAAGACTTTTTGAGCATAATTTTCAGCAGAGGTTGAGTATGTGTCATCTCTGGGAAGCTAGGCAGCTATGAACTCACCTAAATAAATACCTACTGTGAGGTGTCCCTGTTGAACTTAAAGTCCATTACGGTTTTTTAAGAATATATATATATTCATTCTTTGCATCATACATGTCTATTTAAAATAGTCTGAAAAGTGAGGCTAAGTCATTGAGTGTTTATTGGAAACAGCTTGCCAAAGCTTTAGGTTCATGGCACTACTTTCCATTTAGGGTCCAGGTAAACCATATAGCCACAAGCCTTCAGCTCCTGCTGCTCTTGTCCAAAGAGTCAGTTCACCGTTCATTCAGCATCTAATTCAGCCCCAGGCAGAAGTCCCACGACTACCAGCAGGAACAGCATGTCCTACAGGCCTTAAGCACACCCATTTAACACAACTACAAGAATACCAGTCATAAATTTCACCTAATGATAGTGATTAGCCCTCACCCTTAATGCTGAAATATTCTGAACTGCCATACAACCTACTCGGCTGTTAACATTTTAGGTAATTGCTGCACAGATTATTTTTGCAGTTCAGGTCTTACAAATCAAGAGCTGTGGAACAGCTTTAAACCACAAAGGATTCTAGAGTAGGTTTAATTCAATTACTTTCTTTTGAATTGCAGAAGTTCTAAAAACCCAAAGGTTAAATGCTTGCATCTCTTCACACGCAGTCAAAAGAGAGATGCAAATATCCGACCATACGGTGGAAAAGCCAACTAGGACAAGACAACAGCTTGTTCCCACAGATACCTGTGCAGTTGTTGTTCCGTGCTTATCATTTCAGGTAGCCTCTACCCTTTGATCCCACACGTGCATCCTCCAAGTATTTACTCTCAGACTTATGATTACAAAGGCTCAAAGCAGTTATGAAATCACTGTGAGGAGAAACATGCCTTTAAATCATTCTTCACACAGCTAAGACACCTTCCAAACACCACTCTGGATAAAACATGAGGAAGGTAACCCTGTTTTCCTTTGAAAATGGCAAGGCTGTGGTCACAGAAATAGCTCAAAGAACAGGGCAAAAAAATTAAAGGGCTGTTTATTCTAGCACCAATGAACTATTTTATAATAAATGCAATGACTAACTTTCTAGACTGTGACTGAAAAACACTGCGATTACCCTTCAACAAAATAACTTCACATGCCAAGAAGAGCGGCACATTACACCACGCTGTAACGACTTTAAAAGGTACACAGGGCATACCTACTTCATTTATATAAATCAAGGACAGCTGAGAACCGCCGTCAGAGGGCATCATTCATAAATGATTTTCCAAATACGCTGCCATGAAGTAGCAAGTTATCTTCCAACTCCCTGACAGGCTTCTCTTAAAAGTGCGAGAGATGCTAAATACGTCGAAATAGCTTTTATTTGTTTGTGTGTCAGCACAGGCTTGCAGCTGCGTTACAAACTGAGCGATTCAAGTGCTGTCCCCGGGAAACTCGACCCTCACGCTGCAACCTGTCACGGCGGGTTAAAAATCGCGATCACAGCAGGTACAACCCCCATAGCAAGACGGACAAACCCCCCGACTGCGCTCGGATCGCCGGTGCGTGCCCGGCTTCT
>NW_010427700.1:22900-44127 GCF_000710305.1 Buceros rhinoceros silvestris | reverse complement strand
AGCCCCCAAACCGACCCCCCAGTCTTGATCGTTGCTCTAAACTGCTGCATCTGTCTATGCCAAACTAATCGATACCGATTGCACCACAGAGCCCTGCTGGTGGAGATCACCTGTCCAGACACCTCGCTGACAGCGGCGCCTGGAGCCCGTGGCACAGGGTCCGCCACATTTCCATGCTTGCGTTGTGGGCTCCGGCGGGCACTCAGGATGGGCTACTGAGCGCACGAGGCTAGTGGCCGGCCACACTTGTTAACGTTCACCTTGCTGGCAATCCTGGCGCTTCTCTGAGTACGAAACCCGTCTCGATTAGGAGTGTCACGCTGCGAACTCCTGGTGGCACGTCTTTGCCTTGAGATCGCGGCCACCCCGTTTTATATGTACTTTTAAAATAGGGAGCGGGGGAAAAAAACGTATTCTGGAGGTGGCACTTTCATCATTTCCAGTTTTATCAGTTCAGCTACTCGTTTGTCCGTTTTATTGGAAATTTTAACTACCTGTAAAATCTAAAGATGGCTGTTAGTGTCACGCCGATTCGGGACACAAAATGGCTAACGCTGGAGGTGTGTAGGGAGTTCCAAAGGGGGACTTGCTCACGACCAGACACGGAATGTAAATTTGCACACCCATCGAAAAGCTGCCAAGTTGAAAACGGACGCGTAATCGCCTGCTTTGATTCATTGAAAGTGAGTAAATATTACGTTATTTTCGAGGATATACGGTTAATGAAACAAGCAGCTGTAGCCAGAGAAGCTGGCAGCCGGAAAGGGAGCAGTTGCTGGCTGCCAGCAGTGGGATGTTTTACTGCTGTTATTTTATTGATGCCTGTTGATTTGTTTTGCTCTTTTCCTCAGGGGAAGGGGAAGGATAGGGGGAGTGAAGGGAAAATACGCCTGGCAGGGCTCAAATCCTCCAGTGTGGCTACAGCGACTGGTTCTTTGCCTCCAAATTATTCTCTGCCTGTAGCTGGAATAAAGGGCACTTCACGTAGAAACAGCAGAGTCACTGTGAGGATTCTTTGTTTTTAATAGCACAAACCACGTAAGCAATATGAGGATTTGTTTCCATCTTGTAACCACCAGCAGGTCATCTCTGGGCAGCTGCTGGAGAATCTTAGAAGGGTGTTTTCCTCCCTGGGATATTTGGGTGTCAGTGAGCACCCTGCTAGTATTTCGGTGTTGGGGACTGCTGTGGTGATCCTGTCCTTCCCACAAAGGCACTCGCTCCAGGGAAGGACGACGCTTTGCATGAGGCCGGGTGCCTCTGGACGTGCCAGCAGGGCCATAGCAGAGAGGGTACAGCCTCACGGTGGTTTTCAGGAGGCATATCCCAGTTAGGCACCGTAAATGTATGGCTGCTGGTTTACCGTAGCTGCAGTTTCAGTAATAGGTGTTAAACATGTGAATCCCAGCCCCTTCTCTTCATTTTTTATGAATTAAATAATCTCGACATTTAAAATCATCCCACAAACAGTACAGAATTCATTCAATGGAATCATAAAAAAAAAAAAATCACAAGTTGGGAGACAGAAATATTCCTGCCAGGGCTTCTGCAGTACAATTTTCTCTTCTTGGGACCAAGTCCCAGGAAGCAGAGCAGAGCCCAAGTGCGGGAGGGAGCCCTAGTTGTAACGGTCGCTGGTGCAGCCAGGCCCTGGTGGGAGCTGGGCAGGCAGTGGGGTTATAGCAGGTTTATAGAAATCCTGTGATGTTCCTGACTTTTAAAATGTGTCCTGTCTCAGATCAAGGCAGCAGGTGAACCTTTAAAATGCTCTTTGGTCCAAAATCCCCAGCCCCACCACCCCCAGCCATGCTCAGTGGGAATGGTTTTGTTTCTGTGGTGTTCAAATGAGTTTTAAAATTAGAATCATTACAACGCATGGGGGGTAGGGAAGAAAAACACATTTTAAAAAGTGGAAATGTTTCTATGCATTAAAAAAGTGCTGGCATTAGGAGCAGTGTTGGGGGTTACCAGCGCCGATGGGGTTCCGGCCCCGAGGCATCGCCCTCAGCGGAGCAGCAGCCATCGCCCCGGGCAGCAGCAAACCCACCTGGCTCTTCCTCTCTGTGGCGTAGCATGGTGTGGGCCAGCACCGCTGCAAGGACACTGTGCTGGGGCCACCCTCATGGTGTGTCATCGACATGGGCTGCACAGCCTGGCCAGGGCTGGCTTCGGAGACCTCAGCCTGCGTCCGGGGAGAGGGGGTGAGAGTGGGGGTGTATTGACTGGTGAAGTGGTACCTGCAGTATCCCCCAGTTCAACCTCCCACTGCGCTGCTGTTGGGTTGCAGTGGCCTTACCCCGCTGGCCTCCAGCTTCTCAACCGAAAAGGCTGAAACAAGACACCAGAGTTAATGGGATGTGAATGTCCTTCACTGTGGGGGCATCACCTGAGTTCGCTGTACGTCAGCATCCTCCACTGAGATCTCTGACGTGTCCGTGGTCATCGGAAGTGCCCGAAAATCTTGGAGCTGGAGCAGCAGCGTGGACTCGTGTCTGAGTGAGAGGCAAACTGGGAGCTGGCCAGGCTTGCCCAGCCCTGCGGCATGGCTGTGGCTGTAGCTCTGCTGGAGGAGGTAGTGATCACCTGTCTAAGGAGCTGCAGGCTCTGTGGGCAGTAGCTGTGTTGCTGCAGAATGCTCTGTGGAAGAGTCTCTGCTGCCCGTTGCAGTCAGCACAGTGGCCCAGCTGCGAGCGGGGAAGGAATCGGCTCTTCTTCGGTTCAGTAGGATGCATGAGAACGTCTTTCAGAGGCAATGGGATCTGTCCCTTTGGTGAGTTCCCTCAGCAGCCCTCACAGCAGAGCAGCAGTTGTTTAGTTTTGGGTTTGTTTCTGATCTTTGTCAGTTTTTGTGTGTGCTCAGCTAAAGAAGCGCTAGTTACTGTGAGGTTTTCTGCAGGATCACGAACTTCAGATGTTTGGCACAAACAATTCAGGGAAAAGTTGTACCATGTTTGTCTGGACCCTGTAAGGTCAGTTAATGGTTTACCAAAGAGGGAAAAATAAAATTTTTGTTAGGACACTGAGAAATAATTTTTAATTTAATTTCAATAATTCCGTCTGCACTGTAATTACTAGAATAGGAGTGCCCCTAAAGATTGACCTTGATACTCAAATACTGCATCCCTTGTAAGTGCATGTAGTATTAGTATTAACTAAACAGCTATGCGGAATTGCCTAACCACCTCTTCACGTGCTGTCTCTTGGACATAAGACGTTATTCTTAGAGCTGTTAGATAAATGAGCCTTATAAGAGACTAGTCACTGCACTTTTCTTTACAAACCACAAGTGCTCCCAAGAATTAGCATTGGCGTGTCTTAGGCAAATGCACCGTATGGGATGGCACCAGGGTGTGTGTCTGTGTGTCCGTGCGGCAGGAGCGCTGCTGGGGCGCAGAGATGGCCAGTGTGCTCTGCCATATTTAGAACAGAGACGGGCAAAGCAAACCCTTCCCGAGGGCACCCCGTGACATGGCAGAACCCTGCGGCTCGACCAGGCCTTGGCCTCTGTCCCAGGTGTCCTCTCTGCAGCATTGTGCAGGGACAGAGTGCTCGGATCATGCAGCCAGCCAAGCAGACGTGCCCACAAGAGGTGCAGCCCCATCTCAGAAGTGGAACTCTCAGCTCGGGTAAAATGATCTTTCTCTTTTTTTTTTCTATTCTCATGCAATGAAAGCAAAAAAGTGAGGGGCATCTGCTCCCGGGGAACGATCCTCTGTGTTGTGTTGTCACCTGCAGGTACCGGTGTTGGCAGGAGTGGCTCAAAGAGCTGTGGCACTGCAGTGTGGAGCCCCGGACACGAGTCGTTTGTTGGGAAATGTGTCCCGTGTGTGCAGCTAACGGGATCTTCCTTAATTCTGAGTTGGTAACGAGCAGCAGTTGTTACATGTTAATTAGGAGAAAAAGGAAGATGTGTCTGTGTGACCCAGCGAGGCAGTGCCAGGAGGAGGTCAGGGCTGTGCCGATCCAAGCAAGATGTTATCCTGCTGTTGAATGCCCCACTTCGTAATGAGTCCTGAGGAAATCCGTGAGGCTGTCCTTAGGGTAGCATGTTAATCAGGAAACACGCGTGTGGAATAATCCAGCCCTTAGATATGAGGAAGATAATTTCACACCAGGAGCGATTGTGTAGTATACATTTAAATTGTGTGCTTGAGTGGCTGAGCCAGCTCCAGCTCTGGCTCCGCAGTGCTTCAGTGCCATAGGATTTTTTTTCTAAATTTGGATGCCTAAAAGCCTGTTAAATCATCTACAGCAGAAATGGCTCGTGAGTTCCTAAACCGGGAAACTGGTTTGCAGCAGAAATTAGATTTTTAGCATATTTTTAAAGCACTTTTCATTTTTTTTCCTGGAAAAATGTGCCTAAGTAAAACTCATTTCTGAAATTACGTTCTTTTCGTCAGATGTTCCAATAGATGAGTCATCTGACACTTCCTGCAAGCTGAGATCAAGATGTCTGAACAATGGCGAGAGGGGTGTCAGACACAAATCTTGCGGGAGGCACCAAGGACACCCCGCTGGCCCGCCTGCAGCTCGGCCTTTGGCTGCCACGTGCTGCTTCCTGGCCCTGGGTTTCTGAAAGAATAAAAACACGGAAGAACATGGGGAAAGGGCGATGAGGGCTCGGAGTGTCTTCTGTGAGCGCTGCCTGGCTGTGGGCAGCGCAGCTGGCAGCTGGTGCAATCTGCGGGCTTTCTGCAGGCCCAAACGTGCCGGTTCTGACTGTTCTGAACTTGGCGTGAGGGCAGTGGGCTCCGTTACAGTGCGGGCTGGGGCTGAATCACAGCTTATCCCTCCAGAGCTAATGGTCACCTTGGGCACTGCAACCTTCACACAGGTTTTTGCTCCTGCTTAAGGCGGCTGCTTTATGCTCACGTTCAACATCCCAATGAAGTTTAAAAGCTCTTTCCTACTCTTCTTCTTCAGCTGAAGAGTCTTGAAGTTTCACATTTCTCTCTTCTTTGGAGTTCTAAGAAAAGCTGGAGACTAGAAGTTCACATCTTTTCACTGGCAATGTCTGAGTTTGAAGCTCTGGTGCTTTGTGTCTAAGATCCACCAGTCTATAGTACATTAGTGTTTTAACATCTGTTATAGAAGCACTTATTTTTAAAAAAAAAAAACCCTCCCGAACTCTGTAAAAGTGACACTTTTTACCGAGAAACTTAAAAAATTATTTCTGCTACCTCAGAGGTGTAATTATTAATTGTTCAAATCTCTCTAATTCGTCACTGCTTCAAAAAATAATCATTTTTTGACTTGTCATTCCCCTCCATGTTATACTTACCCAAGGGTGAAGAAGAGGGACCTTATTTATTTTCATACAAAGAAAAGAAAATCATGGTAAGTGCATTTCACTGGTAATGTGAGAGTGGCTGATCATCGGCTCTGTCTCTGCTTTATTAAGGCAGAAGAAAAATCCAGAAGCGTAGTTACAGAGCACGGTGGCAGGTGACTGTGATTTTAGCTTTGCGGGATGTGGCATCACTCGGGTACGAGGCAGTAACAGCATTTAGGGCACAGAGGCTCGGCTCGGGGGCTGGGAGGTGGCGGTCGCATGTCTGATTCCAAGGAACTTGTAAAGCAGTAACCCTGGGACAAAAATGAAAATATAAACAGTGCTCGAATTCCTAACATCTTATTTGCCATTTTTCTCGCCTTCAGCTTGTATGTCTGCCAGGAGGCTGAGCTCCAGCAGAGGAAACGAAGGGAAAGTGGCAGTACTCTGGTGAAAATGGTGCAATTGTTAGGCTGAGCAGCGAATAGTCCATTAAGAAACCAAACAATCGAAACCACGTGTGTTTTGAAATCTTATCAAATACTCAGACAAAAGAGTTTCAGCTCGCTGCGGTGCTGAGAGTCCATATTACAGTTTGAGCTCTACGTCTGCAGGAAGAAGTTAAAAAAAAAAAGTGCGTAGCATTGCAGGGTTTGCACTGTCGCTTTTTAGAGGCTGTACGTAATAGAAAGCAGTGTGGGTTTCTGTCAGGAGCTCTGCTGGGCACAGTCACAGTCAGTAACGTTCCCAACTAATTTGCAGGGAAAATTTAAAGAGGCATAAAGCAAGAAAACCTCACATCAAGACTGTTCAGTCGTTTGTCCTGAGTCGTTGTCGAGTGGTGAGGAGCAGCCTGCGAGGCCTCCTGCCTTCCCAGGATGACCCCAAGCCTGTGTTGCTCTGTTTTTCTGAATACAGACTTGTTGCCAGGGTTCGCTCTGAAATCTGTTGGAAGCAACAAATTACATTCAAGACTAAATGATCACATCTGGTTCTTGACTTTGGAGAAGCATTACCATTTCTTCGTGGGGACCGTGAAGCCTTGCAAACCCAATGGGAGCCCGTTTAGGAAATACCGCCCTGCGTCCCGCCTGGGAGTCGGGAACAGCTCCCGTGTAGGAGCCGTGTAGAGGAGACTTCAGTGAAGAGCAGTGAAGAGGATTCTTGTGTATTCTGTGTCCTTGTCCTGCCTCATGTTGCAGTCAAAGGGAATGAAAGGAGAAGGCAGTCTGGAGCACCATCACAGCGGCTGCGCTGCCCGCAGCGCCCAGCCAGCTCTGCCATTTGGAGAACTGAGACCCCAGATACAGCGCAACGTCAGTGACATTAATTGCTTGATTTTGTCCACAGTTTGCCTCACTCTGTGTTTCCTCCGACTGGGCTCGTGTTACAAGCTGTGATTGCTCGGGGGCAATCAGAGGGTGATCTTTCTAGCCTTTAAATGATCTGGAACCACCTCACTGAGCTTCTGTCGTGCTGTGCTAATTGCCGTGCTTGCCAGCAGCCATAGCCTTGAGGGACTGTACGCATACAGGTGAATCTGCCCACAAGCAGCACCAGGGCAGTGGTCCCTGCTCCCCTGGCTGTGTCTGCCCCACGTGGTGGCCGGGGGATCCAGGATTTGACACCCTTGGCCTGGGGCTGTGCATCAGACGAGATAGTCCCTGTGGAAAATAACAAAGAGCTGCTTTTATTCTGACCCAGAGCTCTGCCTTTTCCCTTTGCCAGAAGGATTGCTGCTGTTGAAATAAGAGTGAAGTATCCACTGAATTGTTGTGTACTTGGCACACAGGATTATACAAATAAGGAAACCTTTTGGGGGTTCATGCCTGAGTTTGTTGAAATACTTAAGGCTTTTCCCCCTCATTAGGGAACATCTAATTACTTAACTGCTAGAGGACAGCCAGTGAGGAAGTTGGAAGCAACTCCAACATTTTGATCAAATAGAGGAAGATACTAACATCTGATGAAGCGGATTTTTAAAGAGGAATAAATCCAGCTACTTCATCTGCAGGGCGTAGCAGTGCTGGAGTGCTTCCAGCAATGGTAAGCTCTAGGACGGGGCACCTTCGTGAGCTCCTGCTGCGTTAGTGGCTGTGACGTAGCAGACCTCGAGGGCCCGCTGCTTTGGTGACCCAGCAGAAGCTCTGCTGAGAACTGGTTGCTTACTTCAGAGTCAGCAGAGGCATTCCTGGGTGTAGCAGATACACTGGTGTGATAAACAGGATCCGTTTCCTCAGATTGCTTTTTTTTTATATATATATCCCAGTCACTGCGTAAACTTCCTGGTCAACAAAGTGCTAAACTCAGCAGCCTTTTGCACCCCAGTGCACATCGACTGCCAGCTCACAGCCTGGGAGGTCCTGAAAAGTTCTCTCGCTTTTCCGAGAAAGGATGCTGGGAGCACCAGTGCTGCTCCAATGGGAAAACACTGATGCTTGATAAGTCTGCTCAGAGGCCGCTGAAGAGCGGCAGTGCTTCAGCCAGCAGGGTCTAAAGGGGCTGGCTGGGGTAGTGGGCTTGGATTGAGCTGGTGTCTCGAGAGCTCGTCAAGTCCCATCACATTCCTGGAAGGACTCTCTTCGGCTCCAGATTCCCCTGGACCATTCCTAACTTGGTGGAACAGCGCAGGGAGCAAAAACAGTGGAGGGGACTCTCCAGCAAGGGGCAGGTTTCTGAGGAAACAAAGCTGTCTACGGCTCTTTGGCGTGATGTTGCTAGATTTGAATGGGATGGTTTCCAGGCTTCAGTGTAAACGTAAATAGTTGTGAGATGAAGACTGGTATTTGAAAAAGAGCCATGGCAAAGTATGGAAATTGTCCTTCACATACATGCACACTGTCAACGCCACCATGCCAGTGCACGGGAAGGCACGTGTCCTCATGTTGGTTCCTTCTGTTTTTTCCATCATTATTTGTGGATCCCTGAAGCTGCTCCTCGTTCTGCGGAGCAGAGTGAGGTGCTTCCCTTGCGCCAGGCGTACGGGTGCTGGCTGGGTGGATACTTAAGGGTGGATATGGCTGCTTTCTTTCAAAGTAAAGCAAAGCCACTTCAAATGCTAGGTTCTGTTTGATAGTGGAATAGGAAAAAAAAAACAATTTGTGGTTTAAATATTTCCAGTTGTTGGTGGGGTCTTGTGGTTTGCCTATCAGGGGAATTTCTCACTTGGCCAAACATGGTCTGTGTGGCCGTGAGTGTGTGTGGAGCTGCGACCTGGGGAGATAGACCTGCAGCAAAAGGGTCAGCACACAGTAACCAGAACTATCCGTTAAAACTGTTCTGGCAATTATTACAGACTCTTGAGAGTGTGAGTTAAGAGTCTCCGTACTGTAAAGTCAGCTCGTCTTGTCATTGCGCTGAAGGTAAAACTATCTGCCCCTTCCGAATGGTACAGGAAAGCCAGTATCAGTATAGGGCTGTCAATAGTACAAAATACTGCTGGAAAAAGTATTTAGAAGTATGGGCACGTTTATTTCCCCCCAGTGACGCACTTGTAACAAGTTACTTTGCATTCAGAACACATTCCTGGTATTATTTCCAGTAATGTGTGAACAGAGCAGTGAACAAGGTGTCGTTTCTGCGCTCTCACCTGTGAGTGTGAGGAATCTGTGCTGGGGGGAGACCGAGCTGCAAGCAGGCTTCTTGAACTCTGCCAGAGGAATAAACCTTAGGGCATGGAAAAACGTGATAAAGTTGGTGAGAAATTCATCTTTCTGCCTGCGATTGTTGAATAAACCTAATGTCCACTGATGAGCTCAAATCTGTGCTAGATATCAGGAAGCTGATACAACCCAAACATCAGTTGCCTGCACGGTGAGAGGCGACTGGCTTTTGTTTGCAGTGTCACTGCAGTAACGGAAGGGGCAAGGGTAAGAATGCCACTGAGAGAAGGCAGAAATACCGGCTTTGGGGCAACTGCATTCCCTTCGTTAGCTTGTGGGTTTAAAGCTCTCCTGAACCGTTCCTTTCCAAAAGCCTGGAAGCTGAAATAAACTTAAACTGTGCACAGAGTCTGGTTTAGAGCCCTGCCTGCTTCAGCTGGCTGGCAGTGATCACTGCTGCCTTGCAGTCTGCGGTGAGATCCCTGGGGAGCCGACCTGCAGCCCCCTGTGCAAGGAGGAGCCAGGGGTTGCCCTTTGAGGTGCTCGTAGCTGCTGTGGCTGGAAAGAGGCCGGACGGGTGCTGGTCAGAGCCCACGACTGCCTTACCCTGCGGCCGGGACCACTGAAAGGAGTCAGTGAAGGGAACTGCAGAGGAGGCAAGGGTTTTTATGTGTCTGGTTCCTTTGAGTAGAGGTGAGTGTTCCAAAGCGCAGCTCGTATGTGGCGTTGCTCCTTTCACTTTTAAAAGTCCAAAATTGTGCAGAAAATTAATTCAAATATTGATTGAAAAAATGCAGACAAAACTGCCTTGGGAATCATTTCTCATTTGTTTTTAAGACCTCCTTGAAGTGCTGGGGTGTTTTTTTCTTTGGTGGGTTTCTTTTTTAATTATCCACTGCAGGTATGATAGGCTTCTTCATGTGAAAGCAAACATAAAGCTCTTCCTAAGCTCTTAGCTCTTCTTTCTTCTTAGCTCTTCCTAAGGAGAGGTGCCAGTGGTACCAGGTCAGGTCCCCAGTACCAGAATTTCTGGAGGCTTTTTTTATATCTCCTGTTGGAACTGTGCTCGATTTTATACTTAGGAAAGAAAAAGAAGGGGGAAATAGAAAGAAACTTTGTTATTAACTTTGGTATCTCCTACCAGGGTGATCTGGAACAGACATGTCACGAAGCGGTTGATCATCATTAACATAGACTGAACATAGACTGTCCCATGTTCCTGCCCCAATGGAGAGGAGTGGGGGTGGCAGGGCGGGTCATTTGCCAGGGCGGTGGGCACTGCTGAAGGCATCTGGCTGCTGGTCACAGAGCGGCGTTGTTGTTCAGTCATGAGCTGCCAGCAGACAGGCTCGCGTTGCTCGGGAGCAGGAGCGTGTGTGCGCACGTGTCAGCAAGACATGTGATACTGGTGATAGCTGGGTGGTGTGTCTGCATAACATAGATAGCAAGAGGTATTCCAGCAGTGGTGCAATGTACTGGTCACAGCACGTGCCTTTCTCTGGCCTTGGAGAATCAGGATGGTTTGGGTTGGAAGGGGCCTTTAAAGGTCATCTGGTCCAAGCCCCTGCAGGGAGCAGGGACTGGGTGAGGTTGCGCAGAGCCCCTGTGTCACGCACCGGTTTTCAAGTGAGGCTGTTTTTCAGAGCTCCTTTGTACTTAGGTTCTTTTTGGCGTCCGCTGACTAGTGTGCAGGAAACCCGAAGAGCTCCCTCAGAACATGTGGGTGAGAGGCGGGGGAGCTGTTCTTACTGTGTTTGACAGGGGCAGGGCTTTGGGATGAGGATGGGGTTTTGTTCCCTCCAAAGACATGAGGGAAGCACCAAGTGACCTGAGTAGGATTGGACACTGCTGTCTTTTTTGGTTTTCAGTGGTAAAGCTTAAAGACTTAGGAAAGTACAGGAGATGCAACGGATGAACTATTTACTTAGTTTTTAAAATGTTTTCAATAAATAATCTATTTTATTTCACATGACAGTTTTTAAAAATTAAACTTCATGGTGTAAATTACACTGTCAAAATGACTGTCTTGATCTTACACTTTCTCTACTGCTGATTCCAGAAGGACTCTGGCGCTGAAAAGTCCCTTTTCTCTCTCTGTGTGTGTTCTGAAGGAGTTACGGTTGGTTGTGGTTGGTGTCCTTGGTTTGTACAGTTGGACAGGTGTCACTGCTGCAGCTGTCAGTGCAGTGGTATGGTTTGTTTTTAAGACTTTGAGAAGCATTGTTTTCCTGATTTCATCCCCCACAGACATTGCTTGAGAGTGGAGAGTGCTGCCATCAGTCTTTGGGAAGGCGCGACGGTGACACCTCGCTGTCACCCGGAGGTGCCAGCGGTGTGAGCTGGCTGGGTGAGCGGCAGGGTGTTGCTGCCCAGGGTTAGCTCAGGTGAGCTGAACCAGGGGTGCGCACACCTTGGCCTCCCAGCTGTCACTGGCCTGTTGCTGGCCTTTTGGCTCGACGTGGCGTGGGTGGCCACGGGCACTCTCACTGGGGACGTGGATGGGGGTTTCCCTCAGAGTGGGAGATGGTGGTTTGGGACAGCAGAGCTGTTACCATCATGATGTACCCTGTGACCCTGCCTCTACCACGGAGATAAAGTGGTCATGTATCACTGGGGTGGCATCCAGCAGCCTCATCCCATGTTTCCTGGATCCTTGGCCTTGCTGTGGATTATTCCACCAGTTGCAGCAACTGGTGACAGGTGGCTCCTGTCGCCAGTTTTTTTTCAGGCTGCTGTGTTTTGTGCGTGGACTTTAGTTTTGTATGTAAAAAGGAGCCTTCAGCAGCTGGAAAGGCCTTTCGTGAATTAAGAAACTGCTTTGTGATTAAGCAAGTTGAAAATAGCAGTTGCTAAAAATACACCCACGTTTACCGTTTAAAATCTGGAAAGCATTGCTGGGTTTTACTGTTGTCTGGAGAACAGCAAAAGGTCACTTGTCCAGCACCATCCATAGATGCTCCATTGTTTTCCACTGTTCTCTTTGAGTGTGACGGAGTGATACGTTCTGTTCTGGTCACCCAACAAATCGCTGGGTTCGGCTCTTGCTGCTCCTCTGGGTTGAAAGGCCCAGAAGGGCAGGGGTTTCCCACGGCAGGGGCACTGCTGTGTGGCTTCCAGAGCGCTGATGGCCGGGAGGTGCTTTACCTGCTGGAGGCTGGGACCAGTGTCCCCAGGCAGATGCTCTCCATACTGAGCGCTCTGTGGAGGTCGGGGGCCTCTTTAGGGTCGTGCCTAGCCCAGGGTCAGGGCCTGTTGATGGGCCCAGGACTGTGTGAAACGTCAGCAGTTGGGGTTCTCCGTGCTGTCTGATCTTGATGTCATTACTGTGAAGCCCGAGGAAGAGGAGGGTGGTGTGGCACTGCCTGGAACAGTGGTGGGAACAGCCGTGGGCAACAGCGCCAGTTCTCCCTCCAGCCTTCTTCCGCCTTCCTTGGCTTGGCTTCTGGTCCCATTTCTCCTTTTCCCTCCTCTTCCCCATCCTCCTCCTGTCTCTGTGACAGGAACAGACGGGCTCCAGCCCTCATTCTTGGGGTGGGAAAATTAATTTTGCAGCACTGCTAAGAAGCCTGACGTCACGTGGCTTCATCCATGCAGGGGAAGAGGGGAGAGGAGTGTGCCAGTGAAGCCGTGCCTTGTCCTTTGCCATCGCCCTTGGAGGTGCCGTTGTGAGTGGGATGCAAGCTATTGCTCTTTTATTTTGTTTTACTACATTAGGGGCCCATCAGGACTCGCTTTAAAAAAAAATAGAAGATGAGGGAAAAGAGGGGATTTTAACGGTGTTTTTGATTTCTTTTAATACTCAGAAATGAGTTGTTTCCTCCTGCATAGATCTGTGTGAAATATATTAAAGGAGAATGTAGGTTCTTGAGGAGCAAACACCTGAAGCACAGCTCTCCAGCCCAGCCCTGAGGCCAATGCTCTCATCGCAGCGATTTGATTCTGCCTCACACATGCTGAATTGAGGGGGAAAAGTGCTTCTCAGATGAGATCATGATGCACTGCTCTTCCTTCTCAATGCTACTTTGTGTTTCGTCAGCTCGGTTGGCTCCCACACATGGAAAGTTTTTAATTTCCCACTGCCGATGCGGCTGCACGCTTCAAGTGAGAGCGTTCAAGCCTGCAGGTCCCAGGCGTGGTTTTGAGCTCACAGGACAGATAATATCTGCAGAGGTTGTGTTTTCTTTCTCTCGGTGTATACGGGGAAGGCAGAGGAACTGCTGAAGTGTCTTATAACGAGCTTAAAGTGCCATTAGTACAAATCCACTTCCTACAGCGAGATTGCTTCTGTAAAACAAATGCTTGCCGCCCTCTTTTCACCATCACATTTGGGTTCTCGCACCCTCCTGCTGGGGATGGACCCCTCAGCCAGCCCCCGGGACAGCCCAGGCACCGAAAGGACGCGGAAGGTGGAACTGACCTTCATCCAGAGGAAGGCTGCTGCTTCTGCCTGCATGGGTG
Organism: Buceros rhinoceros silvestris; assembly: GCF_000710305.1. Classification (NCBI taxonomy): domain Eukaryota; kingdom Metazoa; phylum Chordata; class Aves; order Bucerotiformes; family Bucerotidae; genus Buceros; species Buceros rhinoceros. Next base: position 30,795 of record NW_010427700.1, on the reverse strand, counting down.
TTTTTTGTGGCAGGACATTTCAGAATTCAGTGCCCATGTTAAAATAAGCAATTAAAGAGAATTCTGACCCCAAAGCAGCCTTCTAGCGTATTTCGTCATTATTTATCTTGAGAAGTGAATCCTGCCATCTGTGTTTCCCACTAACTCATGTCCATCGACCTCCTGGATTCCGCAACTCAAGCGAAATGGCAGGGGCAGGTGAAGCTTCACCTCTTTATTCCTTCAGAGCCCAGATGCTCTGTGAGACCTTACAGATGCTGAAAAAGCTTCTGCTGTTAATATGTACTTTCTGCTCCTCTAATGGCACCATCACATGCATCAGGAGCTTTTCTGAGCTATCATTGCCCTTTTCCCCGCTATGTGTGACTTTGACACAGTTCGGCTCTTCAAGGCTTTGATACTGAGTATTCCTCCTGCAGCCTCAGGAGTGTTTGCTCTAGCAGAGAGGAGGTTTTTTAAAAGCAAAGCCCACACTGGGGCTTTAGCAGAGAGGATAGAGAGCTCCGGAGAGCGAGGAATGTTTTCTGACAGCTTTAATTATGTTTGCACTGTGGTGGTAGGGGCAGCGGAGATACTATCTTTATTTGCACACTGCCACTTACAGTGGATCTTTTGTTCTCTAGTTTTATTGTCATTTTGTTTTATGTGGAAAGTGATCAAGGCCAAACCTGTGGTGTAAGAGCTAAAAGGGATCCAGAGCGTGTGATTACAGCAATGCTGCTTGTTAGATAAGGTTTAATTAGTGCACACAGCCGTCATGCAGCTCTGTCTTTGTAAAATATTGATCTACAATATCAGCGTTCTGCTGCCCGGAAAGCACTTAGTGCAGGAAATCATTCCCATGTATGAAAAATTAATCTGTGACCGGCACCGAGCCTGTCGAGCCCAGCGTTGCTGTCGGGTCAGCAGCGTCCTGCCGTCCCCTGCTGCCTCAGAGGGTGCAGAGCAGAGCTCAAAGCAGGAAATCCTTCATCAGTACCTGCTGAAACTTTCAGTTTTCAGTAGCGTTTCTGTGTCCCGGTGTTACTGGTTATTGGGTCCTGTCCTGGCATGTCGATGGTGGAACCACACCGCGGCAGTGCTCCCGTTGTGGGGCTGGGCTCGCCCCGCGCTGGCCCACGATGCTGCCGTGTCTTCCACGTGCCGTGCGCATTTCTCGGGAGGCAGCCAGGCTTCCCTCAAACCGGCTGACATGGGGGTCGCCTCCCCTCATCTTCGTTTTCCACGTAGCTGTTGTACCACATCAGGGTCGTGTTTGGGTTTGGGGGGTTTTACATAAATGTGACGAGCATGTCCCTAGCTGTGCAGCGGTGCTGAGCGGGAGCTCTCCGGTGCTGCTCCGCAGCTCGCACCTACCGGCCTACACCCAGCTGACTCTGCCACCGCTGCGGTTGGCCTGCAGGGACCGGGAGGTTGTTTATTTAGTTAGAAGCTTTTATTGTGCCTTAGCACACACTTGCTGGGTAGAACAAACCCGATATGTCAGCCTTTATTTGCCCACGACACTTTTCCTTTGCTGCCCTTGCTTACTTAAACTTGTTCTTTGTTAAAGACTTTTCACTCTCCCTTTTCCTCCCGATATCAGCTGGTTCTCTTTTTTCTGCCCCTGAAGTCTGAATTACTTTTAGACAGATCTTCATTGTAGTAGTTTTTAAACCAAACACTCGGTTTTTTTATTTCTCTGCTGCTGTACCATGTGTTCAATGCAAGCTTTCCTTCCCTGATTTGCATAAGCAGTGAAAAACTTTATTAATCCAGCTCGTCTTCATTTTGGCTTGCTTTGGTTGCTTTCTTTACTTAGCCTCTAATTATTTTGAATTCGCCTTTCTCCTATGCTGTGCCCACCTCTCCAGATGATGTAGTAACATTTTGGATTCACGGTTTTCTAACCTTGTCCCTTTACTGATATCCAGTGCCATTACTCCTTCCCCAGCAAGCAGAGCAGACCACGTGTGAAGGGTAGTGAGCACTTCCTGGAGAAAAATGGTGGAGAAAAATACCCATCAGGGAAATTTTATCTCCTTCTCAACTTTTCTCCCCAGTTCTGAAGCTTCTGCGAAGTACCCTGAGTACTGTATTGCTGGAGAACTACCAGAAACACACTAACTCTGTGCACAGCGAAATGGTCTCCAGGGCTGCCCGCTGGTCAGCCTGCCTAGGCCCTTTCCTCCGCTGTGGCTGGCACACTCTACACAGCCGCCGGTCACCTCCAGAGCCGGTTCTGCGCTTGTTCCTGATGGGAGCAGGATCCCTGCCTGTGAGGGTCAGCGGGTGTCCTGTGCTGCATCGACCGGGCTTTGCTCTCCTGCAGCTGGTGATGTTTGAATGGTAGGTGTGAGTGGTGGTGGCACTGGGCTCTCCGGGAGTCCCCTTACCTGCTCCTGAGCTGAGCAGGTGTGCTCTCCTGAGAAGGTGGGAATGCGGTTTAGCTGGATCCCAGTTTACATCCAGTCATTAGAACAGGTCCTTAGCTGAGAGAAGCCTGTGCAGCGGGTCCTGATGGATTCGCCAGGGGTTTGCTGTAGAGGGGACACCCGGGGAGAACAGCTCTCCTCCTCCTCCTGCCAGTTCAGTGCCCCTGCCCGTCCTGCAAGCTGAGCTCCGCTCTCCCGGCCCTCCCAGGCCTGCTGCTCAGCTCCCCTCCTGCCCATCTCTCATACACTTTGCTTTTTTAGTCCAGAAGTGACTAAGCTTCCTGTTATTCCACTCTGTCAGTTTTTCCCCAATACTGGTGTCGTGTTGAGCAACATTTACTTGCCAGCAGCTTCCTCTGCTGCTGTCCCACTCCAACTCCATTGTGTCCCCACGTACCTAACACCAGCTTTGTTATGAGCAGCCCTTACAGATGTTTGCATTTGCTCCTTGGGCCTGTGTCCACCAAAGCCCGTGTTTCTAAGGAGAAGTGAACCCCAGACGACCTTGCACCAGTTGCTCCAGGAACGTGCTGTGAACCGGCGTTGGTCTGCAGAAGAGAAGGTTGCCCTTTGGTTCTCCCTTCAAGCAGCAGTGTGGGTGCAGCCAGGGTGGGGATCGTTTGCTGGTCCTCAGCTCTCCAGAGCTGATAAATGCTGCTGGTATGTGTGAAGGAATTGTTTCTGAGGGCACATTTGGATTTAGAGAGGCTTTCTCCCAGATGATCAGAAATCAGACCTCTCTTCTGAGGCAGCAGCAGCTCACGCAAAGGCTTTCCCTGTGGAACTGCGTGGGCAACGTGGAGGCACTGGCTGGTGCTGGGAGGAGGTGGAGGGTGGCTGTCCCAGGTGCCCAGGGTGGGCAGCACCTGGAGGTGTTTCTCATAGGCCCCCCTGGTATGAGGGCCTCTCCCAGCCCACTGCACCGAGGTAGGACAGCCCCAACCCAGTGCCCTGTGGGGCTTGCGCGCCTGGCCCCTACCATGTGCCTTTGCTGGGACCAGCGGCAGCAAACTTCCACAGGTACTCAGAGCTGCCTGTGTAAAAATAACACATCAGGAGGAATAAAGAAGTTATTTTTGTGTATTAAGGGTGGCCACTGACTCAGGGCCTCGCCTTGCTCTGCCTCCGAGGACTTGCTCGGGCATCTGAGCACTCAGAAACAACTGGCGGCATTTCCCCTGGATTTTGGAAGGCGGGACGGGGCCAGTGAGGCATGGGGGGGCAGCACAGCAGGCTGTGGGGACTGCAGCTGATCTGTGGATGCTTTTAGGCTTGAGTTCTGTGTGCTGCTGGGTTCATTAATTCCTGTTCAACTACTGATGGAGTCTTGCAAAATGCTGTTACCGTTGATAACTTAAGTGTAATAACATTGCTGCAGCAAACTTTGTGCTTGCCTAATAACGGCCCAGGCAATGTCAAGAGACATGGTGAGGAGCTGTGTTTCACGCTGACCCGTGGACAGCTGGCCTCGTCCCGTGCTGGTGCATGATTGCACATTAATTACTGCTTTGTTTAGCCTGCTTCTGCTTACGGCAGCTCCTGCCAGCTCCTGCACCATCAGGGCAATCAATAATAATGAGATGCTGCGGCCTGTTGCATGATTGCACATTAATTACTGCTTGGTTTAGCCTGCTTCTGCTTACGGCAGCTCCTGCCAGCTCCTGCACCATCAGGGCAATCAATAATAATGAGATGCTGCGGCTTCTTCGCTTGGTGGGATGTGCAGACCAACTGTTCGCTCTGGATTCTTCTTGCACCCATCCTGGGGACGCAGTAATGGTAAATACCTGTTTTGTTGTTGTGTGTACCTGCCACTGCAGGTATGTTTCTGGGGGCTCCAGGCTGCTGTGGCCGCTAGAACTGGGGTCACACCAGTGGCTGCACCTCAGGGCATCGCTTGGTACTGGCAGTGATGCCCAGTGTCTGTCAGAGATGGGGTGGCAGGACTGTGTGCCGTGGGGGCTGTTGGGGTGCCAGAGCCTGTGCCCATCCCGGGCCTTGGCCAGCACATGTGCATTGCCCTGGTTGGGAGCCGCTGCTCACAAAACTCATTCCTGTCTTTTAGGAGGACCAAGCTGAGTGCAAAGGGGCTGGTGGTTGTTTTTAAAGGTGCGTTTTGCTGGAAATCACTGTCTGGTAAAAGCTGAAGCTGTTGGCTTCACTGAGTTCCCTGTCGTGCAAAACAGGGATTTTTTTCTTAAACATTGTTAAAAATCTCCTGATTTTTTTTTTTCCAGAACAGAAATTTTTCAGCTTTTATTAGTTTCTGAAGTCCTTGTTGGACAGGGAAGGCAGTTTCTGCTTTACTCAGGGACCTTTGCGGTTTGGTCCTTTTGGTCACAGCAGTGATGCTGGCTGGAAGAGGGATGTTCGCTGGCCTGATGTCTCCCGTTGCTGGAATCTCCAAGCATTTTTCCTTCCTTTTCTATGTGTTATGAACTTTTCCTTCTCTCTTTTATGTCTCTTTTTAAACAGCCCTGTAAGGTCAGTCTCCCTTGTGCCGTTTCATTGTCCTCTGCTGATTTGCTGGACTGTCTCATGCCTGGCATTGGCATTACCTCCACGACTTGCTGCAGTTGACCGTGCCCTGCAGTCAGTGGGTTTTCCCAGCACGTGAAATGTGCTGGGTTTATTTTCTGTGGTTTGACTAAAAATGCTGCCAGCTCTTAAAAGAACTGCGTGGAGAAGCAGAGCATGTTGCTCAGCGGGGATTTCGGTGTGGCATTACTGAAAGAGGTTCCAGATCATTCCTCAGGCTGGTAATCTGGAATCGTTATCCTTTGCAAACTTTGGGAAAAGGGTTTTTAATGCTGAGAAGGCAGATGTTCGCTTCTCCAGGCAAAAGCTAACCCGCTCTTTACTGTGAGCTAACCCACTCTTCATCCGCTGTGTGAGGATTCGTCGGATCTCCTGATTGGTGTTTGCGCAGTCAAGATTCACTTCCTGCTTTTCACATTCAAATGGAGCAGAGCTCCGCGGATGCATTCAAAATCATTTCTGTGGGCTTTGGTATTCAAGCAAATAGAGAAATCTGTAATTGTTAGGTAAACCACGCCATTAAAAAGCCCCAGACGTGTCAATGTGCGGCTGTTTTCAGGTTATGCTTCCAGCGGTGATTTCCACATCGGTGCTGTGGGGCTGCATTTTCACCAGTGCTTTTAAATCAACCTCCCTTCAGTAAAAATCCAGACACAAAATAACGACAGCAATTGACCTTCAGCTTGTTGAGGGAGGGCCATTGGTGTACTGCTGGAAAGCGGAGAACAATTTATTGATATGACGTTAATTTTTTTGTTATTCAGCAATGACCTTAACTATAAAGGCGAGCGGTGACTGCCCAGCGCTGGCAGGCGGAGCATTGCAGTTGCTGTCCTCGGCTCACCTGGACTTCATCCCGCACAGCTCAGTTATTCGTTAGAATGAGGCAGATGAGATGCCTCCCAGGCTCCACTACTTGCGTCATACAGTATTCACTTGCTCCAAACCAGCCCTAGGAGGGACCTGGCACCAGTAGATTTCAGGAGAGGTTAAACACCACCGCTGCAAAAATGCACTGGCCAAGGTAACATGCACTGGTTGGGGTAACGCTGTGTGTCTCCTCCTGGAGTCGGTACAGAACGAGCCTCAGAGTGAGCCTGATGTTGTAGGATGTTACAGAAGAGGTTTAGCAATGAGGATTTCAGACACCCAGACAAAACTGGTGACACTAATACAGGAGAGGGGTGGGAGTGTCCAGTTTGTCACTGACCGACTGTCTGGGAACGGTTCCCCTTTGCAGGGTCTTCATGGCTGTCCCTGAGCCTTCAGGCTTTCCTTTCCCAAAACGCCTCCAGGCTGTGTCTCGTTGGAGAGTCATGGCAGCCCATGACCAGCTCATGGTTTTCTCTCTGTTTTGAAGTCAGTCCCACAGCTCTGCAGTGCTCTGCCGGTTTTGTGCCTTGAGAAGCAGAGATGCGTTTTGGCAGTGGTGGTGAGGTGTGATGCGGGCAGCTCCGGATACTGCCTACTGCTGAGGATTCACCAGCGTCTGCTGCTTCCCCCATTAGGTAAAGGGCTGCCTTCCAATTACTGTTATTAAAGAAATTGGAGCACTTGGCAGGAGCAGTGAAGGTGCAGGCACCTTAAGTGCAGCTGCAGTGCTGTGGGACGCTGGTGGAGCAATGGCTGGAATCGATATGCAGAGCTTGAAGTGGGAAATGAATCACGTGTATAACTACAGTGAAAGTTTCTAGAAATATTTGATGCCCTTTTTAAAGGGTATTTTTGGTTTTGCAGTGGGTATATTGTGACTTGATGATCGAATCACTCCCATTTAGAAAGGTGTGTAGCAGTTGGCAGCTGGAATCTGTTAACATTGCTCATGTGTTGGACAGTGTAGTTGCAGTCCAGCGGCATAGCATCGCCATAAAGCCTCATTGGAGCTGAAGGAGGGGAAGGTGCAATTCCTCTATCTAAAGGGAAGGATTTATTGTGGAGAGGAGGGACTTTCCCCCACTCTCCTCCTGGTCCTTCATCTGGAGCTCACCCCAAGCCCCCCTGCACACATCTTGAAAGGGGCCCTTTGGTCTCTGGCAACATCCAGCTGTGGGCTGGGGGGGTGCTGGTCCCAGGGGATGCTAGGCTGGAGATTCACTGGTGTTGGTGGGAGCTATATGCAGCCCTTAGAGGTGCTGGGGCTGGGGATACCTCGTGAGCCCCCACCAGGCTTGGTACAGGGCTCTGCACCCAGCGACAGTGCCTTGCCCGATCTCTCTGCGTGTTTGCTTTGCCTGGTCTGTATGTTCCAGGTTTGTGGGGAAGATGCTGTAGCAGTGCACTGCACTGTGCCTGTCGATGCAATTGAGGTAAGAGCTTTCTAAACTGAGCATCAGGGTGGCATGGCTCCTGCTGCAGAGGCATGGCTGGGGCTGCGCAGCACCGAGTCCTGCCTGCTGGGAGCTCCAGCTCACGGCGTTTGGCCTCAGCTCGCTTCTTCTGCAGGTGCAAGCAGCAGGTGAGGGCAGTTTCTCTCTTGAAATCACAAAGGGAAGATTTTATTTTTAAATTATAGCAATTAAGTTTTAAATATAGCACCTATAATGGAGATTCTCCTATGTGTTTGCACTTGGGAGAGGACACTGATTATCCGATTTAGATCACCATGCCAACCACCTCTCCGTGTCACCAGAGACTTACAATGCCAGCGTGCTGAAAAACAAGTGGAAATGGCTACTTCTGGGGTATTTTACATGAGCATGTATCTGCCTTAAAAGTTACATTTGATATCTAATAGGAAGACACTGCTCGAGTCAAAAGGAGGTGAAGAGCACATGGGCAGTGCTGGAGGCAGCAGTGGGGCTGGGACAGGATGGTGGATCAGCCCTGTGGTCAGCCAGGGAGGGTTTCCAAACCACTCTAAAACTCATCAGCTATGTACGAGTGTATGATAACACTCATCGTGCCATCCCTCTTGGGCTGTTCCCGTTTGAATTTGCCCTCAGG
>NW_010427700.1:22357-22711 GCF_000710305.1 Buceros rhinoceros silvestris | reverse complement strand
TTGTTTGCGCCCCCAGTTTGGATGCTGCGCTGGACAACCTGCCTGTTTTCTGACGTACCACAGCAAAACAAATGGGAAGCCTGAAAATATTATTAAGTATTAATGATGCTGCAGTACATCCATTAAACAGTTGCAGCGGAACTCGATGGATCTGCTCACTGCTCATGTTAATCATTGACTGGGAGCTGCAGAGGTGCCGCACGCAGAGGCTGGGCGCAGAGGGGCTGTCTCAGACCGAGTGGTTTGCCGGGAGATTATACCAGTGAACAGAGCTGTGGGTAAAGGTAATCCCCGGCACCAGGCGCTGGTGAGGCTCCGCACAGCACTGCTCTGTTCATGGCTGGTCCCCGGCCG
>NW_010427700.1:18405-22209 GCF_000710305.1 Buceros rhinoceros silvestris | reverse complement strand
GCTGCTCCTGCGGGGGGCTGCACTGACACAGATTAAATCTCGTGTGGTTTCTACTTGATCTTGACATAAAGTCATTCCTTTTACCCGTAAAGTGTTAGTTACTGCATGCTTGAGCAAGGATCATACGGATTAGCAGAGATTGCTCTAACAGGATTTTACGGCTTTAGGAGTTTACCGAGCAGTTTCTGGAGTCCTTGCTGGAAATGTCTGGTAGGTCCTAGTGCTGTCGTTATTCACGGGCAGCCCCTGGGAGGTAGCCGGAGGGGTGTTTGGTTTTCCTGTACAGGGCTGGAAAAGTGCAGTTCCCTCCTGTCCTGCCAAAGAGCATGGCTTGGGGGCAGGTGGAGGAAATCCAGTGTTCCCCTATCTTAGTCCTCGGAGTCTGTGGTCTTGGGAGCAGTGGTTGTGTAGATGTAAATATTGGTAAACCGGTTCATCTTGTGGGTGTACAAATATTCCTAATAATGTGGATATCATGCCCAAATTGTGTTGAAGGATCAGGAACATATTTCTATTTCCATAAGCTATTGGTGCATTTGCCAGTGGCTGTAAGGAAGCAGAGTGTCAGGGTGGTTTGGGGAGTCTCCAGTGGCCACTTAACGCCAGGTTACAGGCTGACTGGCACCAAGCAGATGTTTGATGCTCTTGTGGGTGCTGCGTGGGAGGAGGAGGGTGCAAAGCAAAGTGGTGCAAGTGTGAACATCCCATACCTGTCCCCGTGCCTGTCCCCATCCCTGTGCCGCTGTTGCTGGAGTTGAGGATCGTTCTCCGCTTCCCCTTGTTTCTCCCTGTCTCGAGGTCGTGTGGTTTGACTTGCTGGTGATGGCAGGGTGAGGGCTCGGCTGGAGCGGAAGGTGCATCCATTGCAGCTATCATGCACCGCTGGCTGGGGAGAGGCCAGGGCAGGTCCCCTGCCCAGGTCCCTGTGTGTGGGCTGGCAGGAGCCCTGGACCTTCCCAGCAGAGCCAGGGCAGCTCCTGGCAGGTTCAAAAACACTGGGGAGGGATTCGCCAATGCGCTGTTCCCTGTCCTTCTGGGCTCATGCTGGGAGTCTGCTTACTCTGTTTTCTTCTTTCTTTCTTGCTTCTTTTTTTTAAGCCTGTTGAATTCAGTAGCACTGTCAGGGCTCCTCTGCGCTTCTTCCCATACCGGTGCCATTAGCAGAGCAAGCCAAAGTGATAAACTGGAGGCTTGGAGACTTTTCTCCACGCGATATACACACCAAGATGTCATTAAATGGTCATGTCAATGTGTTTTACAGCTACACTGGTTATGAAAAGATGCACAAGGATAGTTATAAAGTATAAAAACTTGTAGCCGAATCACTTTAATTATTATATCCGAGATTACATCATGCCAAAAAAGTAATACAGAGCATCTTGGCAAATTCAAATGGGTAGATTTCTCCTTTTGGGTGCCTGTGGGAGGAGAGATCCCCGTGGCATGAGGCAGGGAGGCAGCAGGGCAGCCCGAGCAGGGACACAGGGCTGTTGCTGGTGGGAGCAGCCTGGTGCCCCTCGGTGCCGTGGCCGTGCAAGCGAACACTCAGTGCCGTGCTCCACAGCTCCAGTGTTTTGTAGCGGGGATACTCAGCTGTGTCTGGCCGGGGTGTGTTTATGTGAAGTCCTTTGTTTAACAGAAATTCAGCAGTTGTTGTCAGTATTTATTCTCTTTAATCAACTGCTTATCGTGTTTTCTGCTGCTTCCCCTCTGCGAGCTGGGGACTCTGCCGCTCTGTGGTGGCTGCTGGTCTCTGCGGGGCTGTACTAGTTCAGCACCGTGCTTGGACTGGGCTGCCATTGGGCCAGGGCACCCCGTGGCTGCGGGAGGGGTTTACTTCGACCACTGCCGCCCTGCACTGGTGGGATTCTACCTTAGTCATGAGTTTCTTTAATTATTTTGAAGATAGTATTTTAAAGCTGGGCCAGTGACAGCCACTCGCCTCAGCAGCCGCTGGAAGCAGAAGGTGGGACTGGTGGGGAAGTGGAGCTGGGACGCTTTGGGAAGATTTTCCAGACTGGAGGCGTGCTTGGACGGGTCGAAGTGTGGTAAGTGGGGACCAGATGATGTCTGGAGGGCAGCTTGAGCTGCTGACCCAGGGAGAGACCTCAACTGCAGAGGGTGCGAGCACCAGCTCATGAGCTGCTGTCAGCAACCCAGGGCTGCAGTTTGGGTGCTCCCAGGTGGTGAAACATCTCCGGCAACTCTTTCTATTGAGTATTTAAAGAGTTTATCTCCATGTATTCTTGGTGGGCCAGCTACTACACAAAGCGCATGCAAACAGTTTATTTTTACAGACCAAATCATAGCTTACGTGTAGCTGAATGTTTTCCTGTAAAAGACATGAGCATCGGTGTAAATACTTTTACCATTTACAGGCAATATTCGGATTTTACGCAACAGCCATCTTCCTGCTTGGGTTCTAACACGCCGAGCTCTGCTGTCGGAGGGAATTTATAGTCCCCAGAGAGGGAGGTGTTTGCCTGTTTGTTTTGGATGAAAAATTCTTCATCTGTTACAGCTGCATCGTTCACCATGGCTGCTAGTTTTAGCTCTGTTAAATGTTGCAGGATTATGTTGATCTGGCTGATCTGGAAAAGCAGGACTTGATAGCTCCAGTGGCCCGTGAATGCTGTGGCGTGTTCGTTGTGATGCTGCAGGGGGTTAAAGGCCATGCTGAAGGCGGCAGCAGGGATTGCAGACCGCTTCTGGTCCACACCTTTACATTTAAAAGCCGGGTTCTTTGTGTCGTATGGTGGGGAGGTTGTCTCATCGATTTAGTCACAGCAACAGCCACAGCAGCGCTGCATGCACGGTCACGTATTTCACTGTAATTCCACAAAACCACCTGAGGAAGAAATGTTAGCTCAAAACCCAGAGCAGCTCCTCAGGACTGGTGTTTCTTCCACTGTGGTTTTATTTTGGAATAAGCAAGAGCAGAGTTTGGAGCAGTTTGGGCAGCAGTTGGTGTTTTCCGGTGGCCCTGGAGGGTTGTTTGTCCTGTTACAGATGAGGTGCCCCACAGACAAGTCCCTCACGGTGGGGGTCTGGCACCCCTACGGGCTGTGCCCCCAGGGCAGAGGCAGCTCCTTGTACCCATCCAGCCATCGCGGGCACCCGCTTTTCTCCTGCGTCTCGAACCCTGTTGCTAAGCAACAGTTTTTAACTGGAGAATTAATGTGGCTCCAGGACATCTTGAGCAGCAGCGTACGCTGAAAATGCCAGCAGAAGGGTTGATCACCAGTCCTGTACACGGTGGGTAGAGGTGACAGTCCCTTGTTGTTTGGATTTTGTTAGCTAAGGGGCACGGGGAGCCGGCTGCTCTCCCAGCAGGGCAGCGATGTGGGTGTACAGGGGAGAGTCTCATCTCCCAGTGCTCGTCAGTGTCCCTGCCGCGGCATGCGGTGCTCCATGTCTTTGCACAGTGCCAGTGGGCATTGCTTCCTGTAGCAATGGCGCCAGCACTGGGTCCTCGGGAAGGAGTGAGGGGGTCACTCCAGGGCCGTTGGTGCTTAGTCCATCTCTGCGCACAATAAGTAGCAGGTTGGTGCTCTCGGTTCTCTTCTGCCCCTGGACTTCTATGGTGGTATTTCAGTGGCACAGAGGTGGTGGATTGCTGGTAAACAACCACTTGCCTGTTGGCTTTCTGAGCAGTAGTTCTTGTGTAAACACGCGCAGAGCAGGGTAGCATCTGCTCGGTAACCGGGGTTGTGCTACCGCAGTGGTATAAAAATAGCGTAAATAAACAGACCCAGCAGGCTGGCGCAGCTGAGCTCTCAGACTTTCCCAGGCCAGCTGCACTTA
>NW_010427700.1:15947-18307 GCF_000710305.1 Buceros rhinoceros silvestris | reverse complement strand
CCTACAGATCTCGTGACTTCAGATACGCAGAGGGTGGTCAGTGTTACCTCACTCCAGCAGCACAGGGAAGACCTCTCTGCAGAGTCAGGCAGCTTGTCGTGGCTGAAGGGAGGGCTTGGGGACGTTCCAGGGGTGGGCAGAGCCAACAGCTCACCCCGGCCTGCTGGGCCCGTCTAGTTTTTTATGGTTTTGACACTGCTGCAGAAGGATGACCTTAAACGACAACAGCAGGATCGTGGTGCTCAATGTGCCCTCTCTGGGTTTATCAAATGACAGCAGTGAACCGTGAGCTTTAGTTAGTCTCTGCCCATTGAAAATTCTCTATTTCTTCATTGGCCGTGCCCAACTGAATGTTTGCTTGTCCTCCCAAATCTGGGAGAGGAGGGTGCGTGCTGCGCATGGTCTGGGTGATAGCACTGTGAGTGCCAGGCCATGGCGAGGTCATCTGGGTGCTCCCTGCCTTCCTGCACCCTGCGAGGACCTGCTGTGGAACACCTGCTCTCGCCACTCACAGAGCGTCCAGGGACAGGGTATCTGGGCTATAGTGATGCCCCTGCGTGGGGGCTGCTCGGGGGTCCTGCAGGTCCCTCGCACCGGTGAGTCCTGACAGGTTGCACCTGGAGGAGTTGTGACCCAGAGCAAGCCATTTGCTGATTGGACCTTACTTACTGCATCACCAGGCTGTGCTTTCCAGGGAGGTTGAGGCCAGAGCCACGGCCACCAGGGTGACGAGTTTGCTGTTCTTCCTTTGCAGGACAGGTTGGCGGGTGTTTCCAAGGAGGTGTTGGGCAGTAATCGTTTTACATTTGAAATGGTTTAAAGTTCATGGGGCTACTGAAAGCTGAAGATGTTTGCAACTCCTTAAACAGCTCTGAAGGCCCAATAGCAACTACTCGATGTCAGGGACCTGCTGTTCAGAGCTTGAGAGCGCGTGAGATGGGGGTTCACATGTACCTTACCAGGGTGGAGGTAGAAACCAGCAGCAGCGTGCTGGAGATGGCAGGGTCACGACTGCCGGAGCCGGACTTGGTAGACGCTGCGATCTCTGCAGATGGCGTGGTTGGACAAAGGCAGTTTGGGTGCTGCTAACTTGTAGAACCACCCTGGTGTCAGCAGCAAGGTCACTGCCGTGACCTCTGCTGTTCCTGTGGGTGAGGGAAGGCCCACGTCTGCCTTCAAGAGAGTGTTTGGGGGCACAGAGGATTTTGGCCAAAGCCGTGGGCTGCACCTGGGTGGTCACAGCACCACACCGTGCCACGTGTCTTGGGGCTGCTGGCTTCGCTGCTGGGCAAGGCATGGTTGCAGAGGGCTCTGCAGCGCACTAAGTTCCAGTTATCCTCTTGTTAATTAGTTATTGGTATCTGGTGATGTTTCCACTAAATATTCCCTCAAGGAAAAAGTAAAAATTGTTAGTAGCTGTATTACCTCAGCCATAACTGCAGTGGGCAAAGGAGCTTTTCACTCTCAGGAGTGAACCCCCAGAATACGTTTTTATGATTCAACATGTAGACAGGGTATTTTCTGGAAGAAAATTATTTTCAGAAAGCAAGAACTGCTGTTGTATTTCTTATATTTGGTGTGGGATCAGAAAGACAGGATGTGCTGAGCTTCCCAGGAAAATGGTGTCAGAGAGAAGAACATGGTAGTAGGAGATTGATTTTTATTTCCTAGGAAGCTGTGCAAGGGTGAAGCAGCCATGTATGATGGTGTCCGTGCAGCATCCCTGTCTGTCCGGGTGGCCCATGCCTGTGATGGCTCCTGGTGCAGCATGGCAGCTCCCATTCTGCTGCAGTCGCTGGCTTTGCAGCTGCTCCCGGTTAGGCTTTTTTCGCTTGACCACTGCCGTGATTTTGGCTGGGATGCAAACCTGGCTTCCCCAGAGCGCTGCTGGGTGCCAATGCCACCTGGCAGAGTCAGCCATATGTGCCGAGTGCTCGTGAAGCCAGCATCTGTCTGCCAGCATCCTCCAAGCATGGGATGTAGCTGTGGGTGGCCGGGAGCAGCTGGCAGGCGAGGACCTGGGACATTGCTGGGTGGAGGTGTAGTGTGGCCCTGTGTCTGGGGCCAGGCGGCTGCTGGGGAGCGCTGGAGAGCGAGGTGTGAGGGGTTGCCACACAGAATGACATCCTTGCTTGCTGGCGCTGTTGGGGTGGCTAATGGCATACCCACGCCTGGCACTGGGCACCCTCTGGGGCACGTGCCACCCGCTACTCCTTGTCCCCATAGCCGTCACCCGCCTTTTGCCAAGGCTAGACAGCTTAAAGTGCTGCAGACATCACGCTGCCCTAATTTACTGACAGCCAGGCCGGCTGCTCAGCTCAGCTGGGCTCTTTGCCCGGACGCTGTTGATATGATAGCTG
>NW_010427700.1:13321-15819 GCF_000710305.1 Buceros rhinoceros silvestris | reverse complement strand
CATTCCTGCCGGAGGACGCCCAGCCGCCCGCCGCCTGCTTTCTTCTCTGCAGGGAGCGCACAAGGCTCATCGCAGCGTGGGGATGAGGAGCACCCCTAGTTTCCCACTGGCTCTCGAGGGATCTGCAGGCAGCCGGAGGAGCTGCAGGAGCGTTTCTAAGCAGTGTTAGTCCTGCAGGGTTGTGGTGTAACCCTGGCGGGGGGATGTGCAGCCTGTCAGGACACTGCCAGCGTGCTCCACTTCTGTTTCTCTGCATTATTTAGCTTACAGAGCTCATGTCTTGTGATTGAAAAAACAGCAAAGGTTTCTGAAAATGAGAGATACACAAATCAGCCTTGACTGAATCCGGTGGAAAGGTAGTAAAGAAGCTGCTTGCTTGCAGCGTAAAGGAGATGAGTGCCATCTGTGTTCTTGGATGCGATTTTTTACAGTGGTTTTCAGGCTGTGGTCTCCAGCTCCTGCGTGCTCTGTGGACCATTTCTAAAGGTCTGTGGAATAAAAGTAAGGCAAGAAGCCCTGCTCCCAAGCAGAGAATTCTGTATTTCTTTTGGAAAATTTGCGAAGATCTGAAACTCAAAAAGACTGAAAGTTAAACGCTGCAGTAGGCTCCACAGGCACATGCAAACAAGCACGATGTAAACTTCCGGACAGCGGCTAATGATAACGAAGCATAAGCACAGGTCACCTGGAGATGTGGTATATTCCTGTAGTTCTTTACTCAGAGTGAATTCTCTTTCTTAAAGATGAGCTGCCAAGTGATTAGACATTGTGGCCTCGATGGGGAAACCACGGGGATGCTCCTGTTCCCCGGGAGCTCGGGGACATTCCGTTAGATCATGGTTTCTTCTGGCCTTAAAGCACTTGGGTCTCTGATCACGACGTACAACACATGCTGCCAGACTTCAGATCCGATCTGAAGGGGTATGGAGCAGCCTGAACCCTGGTGATGAAATAAGGGCAGGGAGTTGAATCTGCACGTTGGAATCAGGTTTGTTAATTGCTCCTCGCTGATGCCAGCCACACACGTAGTTTCATGTTACTCATTTAGCAGTAATTAAGTCCAATTTTTACACGGTGCCCGTGTAAGGTATCACCTTCCAGGCAGCTAGTAAATGTGTAATTGTGCCCCGTGTTACTTAGTGGTGGCTACAATTAACACAGGGTTTAGTGTCGGGGGCAGTTGGACAGAAATAAAGCTGTTCCAGAGCGTTTGCCTTTTAGCTGCCATTTCCTGTAATTGTGACATGATTTGGGAGGGCGCATGCTGACATCAGGTTGGTTGATTCATGCCAAATGCCATCGATAGTGCACTGTGCTGTCATTTGGGCATTAAAGGAGAGAACCAAGGGCCGTTTTGTCTGAAAGCCCCGAGCACAAGCGTGCTGGGTGGGCGGGAGATGTCCCGCGCATTGTTCCGGCGGTCCATGTCCGCCCGGGCCACGCTGGCCCCTGCGTGGGGCTGGCCCTGTTCCGGGTGCTGCCGTTGGTCCCCACAGACATGGGCACAGCCCCGTCGTGCCGGGCTGGAGGGGTCCAGGGAGCTCCCTCGGGTGGAACAGCAGCCAGCAGACTGTGTGTATGTGGATGTACACGCACGTACAGAAGCGTCGTTTGAATTCTTACCCCAGCGACTAAAATTCACACTCCATAAACGTTGGTTCCTGTTGCCACCATCCATTTTTTACTAAAAAATTGTTAGTTTCTTACTGAAGGGTCCCAATCCTTATTTGCAAGAGGAAACTCCATTCCCCTGTAAAAATATTTTCTCAGGCCACGCATGGTTTTTGTCCCCTCTCTTATCTGTAGCATAGTTCTTGAGCCTTTAACCCCGCTGCGTTGTCTGGCCCCTGTCCTGATCGCTCTCCAGCCTTTGGAGCTGTGTTATTAGTGTCAGCTCTGCTGCGGACAGCCCCTGGCACCCTTCAGATGCCTGGGGACTGCGTGAAAGGGAAGCAAAGTCCCCACGCCAGAGGCCTTGGGCACCACTCAGACTCCTGCCACAAGTGAGGAGGCCGAGGTCTGCACCCCATCGCCCTGTGCCAGGGCCGTGTTCCTCTGCGCCATCCCACCGTGACGGGCAGCACTCCCTCAGCTCTTCCGTGTTGTCTCTGGGGCGCCCCACCCAGCCTCCTGCCACAAGTGAGGAGGCCGAGGTCTGCACCCCATCGCCCTGTGCCAGGGCCGTGTTCCTCTGCGCCATCCCACCGTGACGGGCAGCACTCCCTCAGCTCTTCCGTGTTGTCTCTGGAGCTGGACAGGATCGTGCAATGGAAAAGGCATTTCATGCCCAGGGACTGTGAGCGGCTGCCTGGAGCGGTGAGAGGCCTCTGCGGCTCGTTACAGGCTGGTCTGCACGTGCTCGGGGCTCTCCGTGGCCCTGGTGCATCGCCTAAACGTACCCACGAAACTTGACATCTTGGTATGAAGGAGAGCCGCCTCTGTGAGGGTTGCTCGGGCGTTCTTGGCTAACTCTGGGGATGAGTTTTAAGAACTCAGAC
>NW_010427700.1:8601-13252 GCF_000710305.1 Buceros rhinoceros silvestris | reverse complement strand
GGGCGTTCTTGGCTAACCCTGGGGATTAGTTTTAAGAACTCAGACTGGCAGCAGGAGCAGCAGAGGGGGGGGGGGGCAGTACCAAACTGCTTGTCCCAGCCCTAGGGGGAGACAAAAGGCATCGACCAAGCCAGGCTTCTGGAGGATCGTACACCAAGAATGCGTCTTACCTTCCCCAGCAGAATCACAGTATAGGGTCAAACTGGACTGGAGTCGTTTGTTTCCTGATAAAAGCAGTTTCTTTCTTAAATTAAGGCCATCTTTTGCCTTGTCATTGTTTCTGGTTGGATTTATTTCAAAGATGAATGAGTAAAGGAAAAAAAATGTAATTTAAGAGATCTGTTTTTTTCCAGAGAAGGATTCAGTTCTCCTCTTCAGTTGTTTGGTTTTGGTTTTTTTTTTTATCATTGCTTTAGTGACAGTACGGGTGCCAGTATTCCAGTTTTTAGGAACAATTAGCTTGTAAAGCTTCCATATTAATGAAGGTGCATTTTCTGCAGTCTCATGACATGCCAGATCACAGCTGACATGTCATGAGAGGAGGGGCTTCTCTTCCCTGGGAGAGGGGCTTCTCTTCCCCAGGATAGGGGGCTTCTCTTCCCCTGCCTCCCTCTGACCGCATCGAGAGAGTTCACTGAGCTGGGCTGTCTTGTGTGCAGAGCTGCTCTACTTGGTAACAAGGATGTACAGTGGGGTTTGGAAATACATTGTAATAGAATTATTTTTTATTATTTTGTGATGGGAAGGGTAGTCAAGTTGATAAATGACCTTTCATCCAAATAAAATCAGTGCAAGGAATTTGTTGTTTACCATGTCTGAATTTAATGGGAAATTTATCAACAAGTCAATTCTGCTTTTCTTGTTTGGTTTGCACAATTGCAACCGAGAATGCTTCATGTATAAGAGGTTTTCTTGGAAGATGCTGTACTCCAGGCTTAGCGAAAGCACGGAACTGGTGCTGTTTTCCTGAAAACAACACTGCTGTGAGCACACGTCTCGCGTGCTCAGCTCATGCTCCTGCACAGTGGAAAGAGCAGCGAGCCTCCAGCATTTTCTGCCCATGCCAGGGGGTTGGAACTAGATGATCTTTAAGGGCCCTTACAGCCCAGGTAATTCTGAGGTTTTCAGAGCAGCCTGTCAGCATCTGCAGGCTGCAGACAGGCAGCCTTGCTTTGGCTGGGCTTCTGGCTCCACAGCCATCCACAGTCCCCATGGGCATGGCTTCCACTGAGCCTGTGCCTGTGAAGGATGGCCATGCTGTACCTCCAAAACCACCGATAGCTGCTCGCCTTTAAAAATAACATCATTTTTCAGAGTTGTACGTACCCAGGATTGTTCCTTCTAGGTCTGTGTTGTGTTCATTTTAGCCGATGACAAAGATACACCTATAGCTTCTAAAGCCAATTGTCTCAATTCTCTTCTTCAGGGCCGATGTTCAAGGGAAAACTGCAAATACCTTCACCCACCACCACACTTAAAAACGCAGCTGGAGATCAATGGACGCAATAACCTGATCCAGCAGAAGAACATGGCTATGCTGGCCCAGCAGATGCAGCTCGCCAACGCCATGATGCCTGGTGCCCCGTTGCAGCCCGTGGTACGTGCGCTTTCGGCTTCCATCAGTGGTGCAGTGAGTTGTGTCTGAAGTAGGTTAGTGGGTGTGCTGACATGCTGTGAAACCCCACTCAGACGTCAGTAACTGGTGGGGAAATCAAATCCAGTGAAATGCTGGTCTGTATGTCTTTGTAGAGTTTAATTTTCCCTCGCCTGAAGCAATAATTCAATTAATTTTGTTAATTCATTTTTTGCAACTTATTTCTTAAAATTAAGAGGGTGAGTGATCTGCCTGGGATCTTCGTAAGCAGATGTTTCCTTTGCCATTTCCTGGGTTTGAGAAGATTCCCACTGGGGGTTTTCCATTCAGTCGGGACCTTCTCAGGGAGTCTCTTGCTGGAGTTGGACTTTGGTTTTTACAGCACGTTGTCAGGCAGAGCAAAAGGCTTGTGCTGTGTGATGTGTGGGGCACATAGGTCCAACCTGCAGGACCCACAGCTCAGGCTTGCAGGAGGAAGGAGAAGGAGAGATGATCTACAAAGAGCCAAGGAGAAGCCATGAGAAACCTCTCCTCCAGTCACAGTAAAACGTGATCATGTGTGACGTCCCATCTGTTTCTTTTACACTTTGGGAAGTCGGCGCAGGGCAGTGTTCCACGGAGCCGAACGCTGTGGTCAGATGTCTGGCTCTGCAGCAGCCCCTTGTTTAGCCGATGTGAGGATGATGGGTGTCGACCTGCCACACAGGTATGCCTTTGGGAGCTGCACACCCTGTGCCAGATCTCTCTCTAATGCAATCCAGAGAGGTCACTTGAGCTAAACCTACGGAGAAATTTGGCCCAGAACCCTTTTGATCTGAATTTCTAGCTCAGACATTAGAGGGTACTGATTAATGGACAAGCGAGGCCGGTGCTCTAAGTGGATGAGCTGGACTGCATGTTCTGCATTAAGAGGCGAATGATGCTTCCTTGGCCGAAGCCTCTCTTTCTATGGGTAAAGTGGCAGCAAAAGGAGGAATAAGTTGAAATATACATGTAAAATGAGTATATCTGCATTAGTGCTTCTCTGACAGTTGCTTTATTCCTTTCTTGCTGGCAGAGGTAGAATTTAGGGAGTTTAATTTACCTCTAGATACCTTCCATTAGGAAACCCATATTCACTCTGTTAGATGAGCTCTTTAACTTTCATTTCAAAAGACATAGTGGCAACTACTGCTCCTCAAAATATGGCTAAATCCGTAGGAAAAATCATCCCAGCAAAAAGGACTCTGATACTTGTGGGAAATTTGGCCCCACGTTTTGTGGGTCTACAGAATACCAGTAATTATTCTGCGGCTCATTTCATGCAGTCAGTATAACTGTTGCTCTCCCATAGTTTATGCCTCAGCTGCGTCCAGAAAAAGTGTTTGTGGGGGAGAAAAGCAGAAAATGTTGTGGCAGGATCGTCACAGTAAATTGCCTTTAGTACCTGTTAGCACAGCGTGAGAAGGTACCACGTTTTGTTTTCTCTTTCAATTACCTTTTCTTTCAATAAAACTGCCTGTGTGGCCCAGGCGAGGCAACGAGCTGCGGCAGCACCGGCTGACGGACACCCAGCGCTGCGGCAGCGCCATGCTCAGGGGATGCCCCGAGCTGTGAGCCTGCTCCATTCCCCATCGTGCAGAAGTGGTGGGGCTGCCCGCAGGCTCTGCCTGCTGCTGATGGCTTTCGGATCAGAAGAAAAATTGTCTGTACAGCCAGACAGCTCAAAAACAGGCTGTACCCTACGTGCTGTAACTCCAGAGCAACCTCCAAACGATTTTTCAATTCCAGCAGCTCAAAACACACCTGTGCACGTGCCATGATTTTGTTTCTCTTTCCTGATTTGAGTACAGGGATACAACATAAGTGCCAGCAAATTCAGATTGAGAAAGCTTTAAGTCAGAATGCAGCCAGCACTAGGAATCATTGCTTAAAATATTCTTTGCTGTTAAGCTGTTTGTGTGTTTGTTTCTTGAATTGTAGCCAAACACGGTGCTCTGGGGTTTATACAAAGCAGAGTGTGGACACACACCAACATTTGGGTAAACACAAGAGAAAATGCTAATGCAGTCCCTTGGAGTGACATTCCTTTATCATGCAAAGAGAGGCTGGTGGAGGGGAACACCCAAATCAAATGTCAGTTCCCTGGTCTGCTACACTCACACTGTCCCTAATGAGTAAAATTTAAGTCGGTGTGTTTTGAAGTGCAGCCCAAACCTGGTACTCATGCCAGGGTATTCCCCACTGCAGTTCACACCTCACAGGCTGTGAGTTCTGTGAGTTCAGTCCCCTTCAGGACCAGAGTCATAGCAAGGCCCATTGCCTGTCCCAGCGGTCGTGGTTCCAAATGCCTGTCATTCTGCTAACCTGGCCTTTAAATTACTCTAGTATTTAGCACAGTTCAAACGGGTGTTACTTCAGGGTGTTCTAGGAAGTGATTTACTTCATCCCAGCTAACGATGCTTCAGTCAGTTTGTTTTGTTTCACAAAAATCAATACCCTGTGCTTTAATAAAAGCAAGTGGACGAACTTTGTGAGAGGCAGATGTGGTAAGCAAAGCAGTGGGATCCTTTCACTGGCATTTCTGTCTGATAAATGTTACAATTCTCTTAGTTGCAGGTAATGTCCGTGGACTTTTTCCAGCTCTCCTTTTCAGTACACTCTTTTGTCTGCCTCTAGCTGGCACTCGAGGGAGGGAGCTGCGGGCCGTGAGTGGGGATTATGGGTCCTGCTGACTGCAGGCACTGAGACCTGAGGAAGAGCTTTGCCTGCTGGGGTCGGTGCTGCCCTCCCTGCTTGTATGCCAGTTTAGGGGGAGATGGGTTCAGCTGGACTGTGTCTTTGGTACTGGAGCATCAGCTGGTACTGGCACATCAGTGGGTGATGTTGCGCCACTTCACAAGAGCCCTGTCAGACCCTGCATTCGCCTCTTCCACTGTGGAAGAGTGTGAAAGCTGCTGAACAGAAGCAGGAAGATGCAGCTGTGGGACCAGAAGAGCGCAGGTGGACCGTGAAGGTTGGAGGCTGGGGCCACTGGGGCCATTCCTTGGCTCCAGGGCTGCTGGAGCCGGGGAGCCC
>NW_010427700.1:5191-8522 GCF_000710305.1 Buceros rhinoceros silvestris | reverse complement strand
TTGGCTCAAGGGTTGCTGGAGCCGGGGAGCCCTGAGGCTGCTGGCCAGGCCTGCGTTTGGGTAGAGTGCCGGTGCTCCGGCGCTGGTCTGCTGCTGGCTGCAGTGCAGATCTGCAGCGGAGCAGGGGCCTGACCTGCCTGCCCCAGTGCTCATGGCTTGGGCAGCTGCCGGCTGTCCATGCTGCTCACTGGGTAGGTGGTAACTCTTGGGGTTTCCTTGGCGCGGCTGGTGCTGGGTAGGTGGCTGTTAGCGATGTGTTGGATGAGTCCACCTCCTTCCCTGCGGTCCTGCAGGGGAGAGAAAGCCCGTCTGCCTGCCTGCCTGTACTGCCTGCAGAGGCCGGGTTCCAAAGGTGCCCCCACGTCTCCTTCCCGATCGATAGACCCCATTAGCAAGCAGTGCCTCTGAAAGGCAGAGCCCTGGAGACCAGCCCTGCTGCTGAGGGTCGCGTCAGCTGTGCAGAGGCACTTTTAGAGCAGAATTATTCAGTAGAGGAGACGATGTGGATTATGGGGCATCTGGCAGCACAGAGCAGCATCCGAGGCCGTGTTCTCCTTCACCTCTGCTCTCTCTACTGATCTACAGGAGCTGTGTTTTTCTTTTTTTGGCTGTTTTGCGCAGCATAGTAGGGCCTGAGCTGCAAGGCCAATAAGTAGTTGTATGGTTTGATTGTGGTGGTAAAGAAATATTCTCTCTGCCGTGAGAGGTGGGGAAGTGGAAGCTGGCTGGAAAACAAGCGAGCAGTGAACAGCCGAACTGAGCTCTTTGTGCCAGCAGCGTGGCTCCCAGGCTGGCTCGCACGACCAAGGGACAGGGTTTTGTCTCATCCTGTACGTGTGTACAGCACACTGTAAAATACCTGTGAGTGTTGGGAGAATATGAAGCAGCTCTGATAAATCATGCTATCGTTTCGCAGTGGTCTACAGGCTGCAGGGTATTGGTATTAGTATAAAATGATCTCAGTGGAAAATAAATGGGGTAGCTTTTATTGACTGTATATTGGACTGAAATCAAACGCTGGTATCTCTTAAATTACACACTGACAGACTGATTCACAGTTTTGTTTTCAGGGTTCTTTATTACATGGCTGATAACACAGTAATTAAAAGTGTCATTAATTTACGGTGTATTTAAGAGCAATTTTTTTTTAAGAGCAAGTTTTATTTCCTGTGAATGAAAACCAAACAGGCACATTTTACATGATTGAAGAACCAGGAACATTAAAGAAATTATTCCCATTTACACAACTTGCACTCTTTTTTCCTTTTTGCCTGTGTTTTTGTGCAGGGTTTCAAGTGAACTTCTTCCTTGCTTCCAAACGGTTCAGTCATTTCCTCAGGAACACAAAAACAGGCAGTATTATGTGCTGTCTGGCTCAAACAGATACGAAACACAGGAACGGAGCTGTGTTAACTCTGTAGCTGTTTTTCTCTCTAAAAACTAGTTTGGAAGAAAAATCTGAATGCTTTGAGTAACTCCTTTATTTAGATACTAAAGATAAACACTCCAGACTCAATTTTCTTTGGCAATGACACTGGTGGCGCAGAGCCTTCGCATTCAGCAGGGCAGAAGAATTATTTAATCTTCACTGCAGTGTAACAGCCCCGCATTTGGTCTTACAGCATGATTTGCTCTTCCACACCCAATTATCTTCACAACGTGATAGCCTGCAAGGGCATCTGACTCCTTCTTTTAAAACAAACAAACACACAGAAAAACCAGCATTCCCCGCCGTCATGACCTAGTCTAAATAAAGCATCTCCTGGGTGCGGTGTGTTTCTTTCTGAACATCTGCCTGGACAGCCTCTCTAATTCTGTACAAATAAGGGGTGGTCATCGTCTGGGCTGGTTCCTCTGTGATTTCTGAACCAGTGCTGGCTGTCAGCAGGCTCAGGAGTGTGTTTGTCTGTGCCTGGGGCTGAGTGTGGTTTGACTGTGTGTGGGGATGAGCGGATGCTCACACTCATTTTGGACACGTCCCTCCGAACAGCGCAGGCCTGCTCCTGTGCCGTCAAGAGAGGGCTCGCTTACTGACGGATCAGACGAGAGCTTGCTACAGAGCTGCCACGTGTGTGATTGTGCAGGGAGGCTTGAGCAGGGGAGTCGGTGGAGGCTGGCAGGGGATGCCTGCTCTGCCCTCTTCGTCTCGCTCCTATGTGATGTTTGCATGGGTGTTCTTCATGTCCCACAAACACGACACAAGTGCTTCTTTCCCGTTTTAACAGAAAGCCACCGCCACCGTGCTCCAGATGATAGCCAAAAGGTTACTGTGCTGACCGCGTGGCAAGGATAAATATTTAGAGTGTCTTTCTTCTTCTTTTCTCTGATTGCAGCCGATGTTTTCCGTTGCACCGAGCTTAGCAGCCACCAACGCATCAGCTGCCTTCAACCCCTACCTGGGGCCCGTCTCCCCAGGCCTGGTCCCAGCAGAGATCCTGCCCACCACCCCGATGCTGGTGACAGGGAACCCCAGTGTCCCGGTTCCTGCCGCTGCTGCTGCCGCTGCCCAGAAACTAATGAGGACAGACAGGCTGGAGGTAGGACCCAATAGATGTAACTTACTCTGACAAGTTTTATCATTTATTGTGTGTCCTAGATATAAAATATTTTTCTTGTGAAAGAAAACTTGCAAAATTTCAGTTCAGCTGATAATGTCCTATCTTGGTGACAGGTAAGGACGGGGAGTGTCTGAGTGATCACACTGTAAGTTAGTGCTTGTGGTTCTGCTGCTGTCCCTCCATTGCAGAAAGAAATGGAAATACTGTGCCCTTCTAGGAATGACCACGGCAGCAACAAGAGCACCTCAAAACTGTGTTAGTGTGTGCCCAGAGGGCATTAATATGGGGGGTGCTGAGCACTGGGGTGGGTGTAAGGGCAGAGCTCCAGCTGCCCGGGTCACAGATGACTTGCAGCCTCTCTCTTAGTTTCACTCTGGACAGATGGTGCCAGCACTCCCGCGCCTGGCTTATCATCCTTGCTACAACACTGACAAGTGTTGGTGCTCTCTAGCTGGTGCTCTCCCTTGCCCTGAATCTTTCTTATCTGAAAGGCCTGACAGCGTTTTCCGCACCTTATCGGTGCTGCAGCAGCGTGGGTGGTGAGCCAGTGACGTGCTGCTGGCCGCCACACACTTGGGGTGCACCCACGAGCACGGCCTGTGAGTGGGCGCTCGGCAGCCCCGGGCAGGTCTGGTGGTTAAAAGGCAGTGATGGGAAAGGCTGAGGAGGTGGAGTGGTCTGCTGTCACCCGTCTGTCCGTTGGACAGGATGAAGTCGGATCTCCCTGTCACACGCTGATGCTGTCCTTCTCCAGCCCCACGCAGCAGCCAGTG
>NW_010427700.1:571-5121 GCF_000710305.1 Buceros rhinoceros silvestris | reverse complement strand
CCAGCCAGTGGCAGCTCCGATTAGCAACAGAGAGAGCTGAGCTGCGCCCTGACCCATCCCGGCACTGCCCTCAGCCCCGAGGTTAGCATGTTCTGCAGCGTTAGTGCAGCAGCAGGTCTTGGAGATCCCGGTACCACAACATCTCCTGCGAGGGGAGGGTGTGGGGCGGATGGGTGGTTCTGCTCTTGGATAAGGTCCCTGAACTCAGGGAGCACGGTGGGAGGAGCAAGGAGGACCTCTGCTCTAAAGAGCAGCTGGTTGTAATGGTGATGCTGCATCTGCATTAACAGGAAAATGAGTTCCTTTTTCTTAGTCCCATCTCTGAGTGACAAGCTGCTGCGCAGAAGGCTGTGAGCTGGGAGGAGCGTGGAGCGTCATCTGGCAGCGAGTGTTTCCTGCTGCCACTGTCACTATTCTCAGAGCTCACATCACCACAGGTTTCCCTTCTGCAGGATCTCATCATTTCCCATTTTAGAGATGTTTTCTCCAAGGGAAGCATTCCCAAAGCACGGTCAGGCTACAGGAGAAGCAGCCTCACCGAGCTGAGCGCTGGCGCACGGGTGGCTGTCCGGAATCACCGAGGGAGGTTTTCCCTTTGAGGACTCTCTTTTGTGATGGATACCTGCCAGGGGTGGATCAAAACCAAAATGCAATTAGATAAATTCATAAATAAATCACGCTGGATTTGGAAATGAGTACTGAGAGAAGGATGCCGATGGCAGGGAGCCCTTCGAATCGCAGCGCCAAGGTCAGCTGCTGTGGTTGATTGCGCTTCCACCCATGTAGAGGCCATGGCACTGGTCGGTGGTGCTGAGACATACCAGCTCAAAAACTCTTCATGGACAGGAGCGGGATGTGCCCAAAGCCCCCTGAGCACCAGCTCTGACCCACTGTCTCCACAATTCCACACTGTGCTGCTGACAAAATCAGTGCCTGCTGGGGGCAGAGGGTGTCTCCTCCTCCTCATTCCCCGTCAGCAAATGCAGTATAAATAGTGAAATGTGTAGGTGAGAGGATAATTTGTTAGTGCTTTCTGGTGTACTGGGCATTTAATCAGGAGTGTCCAAGTTAGGATACAAATAGCAAATAAGCACATCGTTTTTATGAAGAGCAAAACTTTTTGATGTGCTGGCAGAATTACTGAAATGCAGAATTACTGAAATGCAGAATTACTGAAATGATGTGTAAGGTTTGGCCTGCTCCTGTGACCTGGCAGAGAAGCTGGTGTGTGTCTGCCTGCTCTCCAGAGCGAGCTTATGGCCGTGGGTGTTGTCATTCGTCGCGACATGATCACAGGGCTTTATAAGGCCGAAGTCCCTCTCCCTTGGAATGAACTGGCCTTGGGAAAAATAGCCGCTATGATGTTAGCGCTGAATCTTGGCATTTGATTAGTTCTCCTTAGAATTGTAAATGTTTTCAAGAATGGTGCACTCCAGCGTTAACGAAGTTAGCACACGTGTTCTAGGATGCTGCATCAGACCATTCCACAGCAAAAAGCCCTCCATGCCCATACCTGGGGTTTTAAGGAGAGCAGGCAGACAACCCAGACCTGGTTTGGGCAGCATGCCTGGGCTCCTGAGTTAATACCAATACCTGTTAGATGAGGTTGATGACCGTTACTAGCTGTAGGGTTGATTTCATATGGATTTGGACTGTATCACCAGTACAGATAGAGTGCAGGTGTCTGGGTGTCCAGTGTGTTCAGCCACTCACACAAGGAATCTGGGTCTCGGGGTGGAGATTTCATAGGTTGAGGCTTTTCCTCACACTCCCCTCCTGCCAGAAACACCTTGAAGAAAAGTGAACTAGCAGAGCAGCAAGAAGGGCTGGGCCCTCAGCTCTGCTGCCCCTGTCCCTCTAGCCAAGTCTCAGCCCAGCCTTGGGGTGAGCAGCCCAGTTGTCTCCCCGCTACAGTGGGCAACCTGAGTCCCCGCAGGGCAACCGAAACGAGCAGCTCCAAGGTAGAACCAGGGCAGTGAGCTGCAATCAGTGATGCTGCAGCACTAGCTCAGCAGCTTTGCAGACAGGCTGGAGAGGTGCGGGTGCCTCCTTTGTTTATGTTTCTTAACATACTGACTTGAAAATGATGGTCCTAATTACAGGACTATTAATAACTAAATAAAAGCTCTCCAGCTCTGAAAGGCCAGACAACGTATCCTGCTTTGGTGCCTCTCTTTACTCAAAAAGATGAATGATACTTTACTGGTGCCTGTGGCAAGAAATAACACCGTTTTCAATACTTGCTTTGAAATAACCAAGAACTGGGAACATTCTTGGCTACCCTCATAGAGGCTGAAAAGCCATTGCTGGTCACACAGATTAAAAGGACTGGCTGTGTTATGGTCTGTGTCTGCCTGCTGCAAACCATCGCTCAGGGTCTGTTAGGGCATACTGAGAGTGAGCCTCTTGTTGCCTTATCTCAACAACTGCATGACAGCTCGGTGAAAATCTGCCAAATATATTCGCTGTCTGCCCAACTATTTCAGTTTTCTGGTCATTCTTCTTTGATTTTTGACTAGGATAAAATTAGCTTATCTGTGGATACATTTTCTTTCTGTCTCTGCCTATATATATGCTTGTATGAATCTGTATGTATCATCTTTGTGTTATTAGTGGAGTGGTTCTTGCTTACGTGTGGCATGGTTCTGAGAGCTCGGTGTTGTGGATCACCAGCACAGTCAGTCAACTGACGTTAGTCGCATCCTTTTTTTTTTCTTCAGGGGAAAAGAATTCAGTTTACTTCTAGACTGCAAACAAATAATCGAAGGAAATTATCCGTTTTGGTGTATTTGGGAGGCCTGTTTCTGGGTTCATGACCCAGAAAGTATTCCTGCGGTAGAGAATGGTAGAGAGAGCGAGCCGGCCGTGCGCTGGCCCACCCAGCACGGCTCTCTCAGTGAAGCTCTGTTTGCTGTGTGCTTGTGAGCGAGGGGGGCGAGACCTGGAGTCTCGTGTGAACGGGAATGGTGCTGGCACGCAGCAGGGACCAGAAGAAGATTGTGGGTTTTGGTGGTTCAAACAGATGCCACTCCTTCCCCGGTCACTCCCTGGGTCGTGCTGGCTGGCAGAGTGGTCCGTGGGGACTGGGCCAGTGACGCGGAAGGCAGGTGGTTCTGCTGGAGCTGAGGGGTTTGCCCGGTTTGTGCCTGCAGCGCACATGGAACAGCTCTGCAAGTGCTGAGCAGCAGTGCCACGTGGACGGACGAGAGCAGCGGAGGGACCTGGACTGGCTCATCTGGCTTTGCTGCAAACACACACCCAGAGTCTTCGTCACCGCATGGAAAAAACTATAAATGCTGGAATGACCCTGGCCAAACGGCTGTTTCCTGCAGCGGGCTCACAAACGCATCGCTCTTGTCCTTTGGGGATGTCGCTTCCTAAGTCTGAGGTGACGGTGCCTAAAGGGGTTAAAAAGAGATGCTAGAGCCCTAGCAGGGATGGAAACCAAACAACCACCAAATGTGGTGTGTTACAGGGCTCAGAGCCAAGGTCCTTGAGGAAATGCTGATGATCCAAGCTCATGGGCACACACCTTTAAAAGAAAATTCCATCCTCTAAGGCAGTTTTGTTTTTATACAGTCATGGTTGCTTTTGCCCCTTTCTGTTTCCTATAGCCTTTGGAAAACTAAAACGGCAAACGTGTTTTCGCAGCGGTTTGTGAGGGGCTGACCAGGAAAAGAACATGCATCATTTTTTGACCTCACAGTTAGCAAGGTGTGCAAAGAGGGAGCCGATGTGGTCGCGCTGGTGATGAAGTCAGTGTCTGCACCTCTGGCCCCGATGCCTCCCAGCCAAGCAGGTTTCTTTGGGTGATCTTTGATTGCCTCAGTCCAGAAGCAGTGATGTGACCACATCCAAGCACCATGGTGCTGGGGGTGATCCCGCAGAGCTTGCCCGGCATGTTTCTTCAGAAAACAGAAAAAGCCCTGTGGGAGGCTGAGCAGGGGCCAAAATAAAACCTGCCACGTGCTTGACTCTTGACCCTGGTGGGTTTTGATGCTCTTTGGTATCAGGAGTGGCTTCAGAGAAGCCAGGGCCCTGCTGCCAGGGAGTGGAGCCCTCTGTCCTAGCACTGCTGTGCTCCTCCCAGGGCTGGGCACCCCTCCTCCAAAATCCCAGACCTGCTCCAAACCCTGCCTGCAGCACCCATCACCCAAACTGAACAAAGTTCTTTTCCTGTTGTCGCAGGTATGTCGAGAATACCAGCGTGGCAACTGCAACCGGGGAGAGAACGACTGCCGGTTTGCTCACCCTGCCGACAGCGCGATGATCGACACCAACGACAACACGGTCACTGTCTGCATGGATTACATCAAAGGGAGATGCTCACGGGAAAAGTGCAAATATTTCCACCCTCCCGCACACCTGCAAGCCAAGATCAAGGCTGCCCAGTACCAGGTTAACCAGGCTGCAGCTGCCCAGGCAGCAGCGACGGCAGCTGCCATGGTGAGTTGGGAAACACTTCGGGAGTAGAAGCGTGTTGGCGAGGGGCAATAGTTGACGTGTTAGCTGTTCTTGCTGGAGGGGTTGCTCGGGGGTCCCAGTCCCTC
>NW_010427700.1:0-393 GCF_000710305.1 Buceros rhinoceros silvestris | reverse complement strand
TACACGGTGCAATGAGCTTTCTCAGCATGTGGTGTCAGATCTGCTCTTAAGTAGTTTCAGGCTGTTAAGGTGTGTCACTAATTTTGCCTGCTGATGTACAGAGTATCTATATGTACATATATGTGTGCATACGTGTGTGCGTGTCTGTGCGGGTGTGTACATATATGTATATATAGTTTATTGTATGTTTGTGTGTGGGTAGGTGTGTATCTATCTAGCTGCACAGATAGATAAACCCCAGTTTCAGTTGCCCTAAGTCCGTGTTTGTAGAGCCGGAGTTTAACCCGACCTTACTGTGTTACCGCTACCCGTAGCCCACCTCCCCGTCCCCCATCCAAGGGCTGTCGGCAGCTCTCGCAGGGCTCTACCTCAAACCACTCGTGGTAGTAGCAG
>NW_010427699.1:0-4966 GCF_000710305.1 Buceros rhinoceros silvestris | reverse complement strand
GCAGCGCCCCTCGGCCACTGCGTGTGTGTTGTCACATGTATGAGTCCACGTGTACCTTCCTTTTGGCACCTGATCCAACACGGAATAAACAACGTGAACGCTGTGTGGACCCTCACCGCACCAAAGCGAGCAGAATACAAAAGATGTCTGTCTGTCTGTCTGTCTGTCTGTCTGTCTCTCCGCCTGGTGCTGCCTAGCTAGGCGTTGTGCCTCGCATGAGGTGCAGCACTGACCTGGCCTCCGGTTCCTGAAATGATGGGGGTAGCACCACTTCAAACTGGGGCTTCATTGGAAGATGAATATTTCCTTTTACATTTTCTTGATCTCAGAAATTAGATTCTTGCAACTTATAAAAGAGTACTATGAAAAGCAAATATTTTTTTCTAATAAATTCTATAGGATTTTATAGTAATTATTACTGAAACCTGTTTAATGTCAACAGTACCCTATTATTTTCACCTTTAATTCATTCCACTGGATTTTTTTTTCTTAAGAGTAAAATCCTCTGAAAATATTAACCCTCCACGATGGACTCTTTTTTGGAAATTGTTATGCAAATCCAAATCCTGCAGCCTTCAGAGGGAATCTGTGACAAAGGCGAGACAGGTGCAGCTACCTCCAGTCAGGCAATTCTTTTGATTAAGGTTCTCTGCTTTAAAACAGGGTTTAATCAAGGATAGCAAAACCAGAGAAAAACCGCTTTCCAGGTGTGCCTTCTTGTGCAGATGGTGCGCTGCCAAAGAGAATCAAAAGAGACTTAATTACAGGAATGATCAGCAGTCAGGCAGGATGGGAAACCGTGCGCTCTGATGGAAGTTGTTCGTTACAAAACAACGGCACTGCTTGGCACGTGGGGAAGGACAAAGCCACTTCTGGTGGGTGACAAAGGCTTTTTGAAGTCTGCTGAGACTGAGTAATCCATGCTATGATGTTTGAAGGATTTAGAGGAGGTGATCATCTCTTGTCCTTTTTCAGGACAAGTCTAAATGTCCAGGGGAACCCAGACCACTCAGTTTCCTGGGCAAATGGACACAAAACAGTCCTTGCCAGTCTCTTTCTTTACAGCTTTTGACATGCTTCAAGGACTGATAGCACTTTAATGCAATGCTGGTGAGCTGGGTCTGTTTGGTGGGGTTTTGTCATGAGGGAGGGGGCTGCTGGCACGGCCTCTGTAGGAGGCTTCTCTAAGCTCCCCCAGCTCCAAGTCAGACCTGCTGCCTCTGGCCAAGGCCAAGCCAGTGCCTCTGAGATAAACAAATTATTTAAGAGAGGGAAATCTATTGGGCAACTTTATTTCATTCTGGGAGCTCTTTTTGCTTTAGAGAGGAGTGGGACATGGGAAAGACAACCAGGTAGGGAGCAGCCATTTCCATTCAGCCCATGGTGAGATGAGAGGCTGAGCCCTAGCAGCCCTCAGAGGTCAATGGTGGAGAAGATTCCTGTCTGCAATTCGTGGAGGACCCCATACTGAAGCAGGGGACTGAAGGAGGCTGTAGCTCTGAGGGGAGCCCATGCTGGAGCAATCTGTAACTGGGAGGATTGCAGCTCATGGAAGAGATCCATGCTGGTTGGAGAAGTTCATGGAGAACTGTGTCCTGCGGGAGGGATGCCACACTGCTGCAGGGGAGATCTGTGAGGAGTCCTCCCCGAAGAAGGAGCAGCAGAAACAACATGGAATGTACTGGGACTGACCTCGACACCCCTTCCCTGTCCACTGTGCTGCTGGAGAGGAGGAGGTAGCGGAAATGGGCCTGGGGAGAAGGGAGGGGTGGGGGACGGTGTATTTATTTTATATCCTGTTGTATTTATCACTGTCCTACCCCAATTCAATTGGTGAGTAGGTGGTGGTTTTGTTTAAATTAAATTGATTTTGTTTCCCCAAGTTGAGTCTGTCTTTTGCCCATGAACATAACTAGTGAGTGAGCTCTCCCTGTCCTGTGTCTCAACCCTCAAGCCTATTGTTGTATTTTCTCCTTCACGCCCCCTTTTATGACTTCATTCAAAGAGGCGTGTTCTCCTTCCCGGAAGCTTGGGAGAACCACAGCTCTCTGGGAAGAAGAAAGCCAGACAACAGGAGAGCATCCGGTTCCTCCATGTTGAACCCGGGACACCTTTTGAAATAGTTTTTTTTCTTTTTAGCTAGTTGAACACACCCTACCATGTTCCTGTCCCCCAAAGCGTTGAATGTTTAAGGTTCAGGCAGAAGCTAGCACAGTAATATACTATTGTATTTACAGATTTGAGTCAGATCTTGGATCCTTCCTCATCAGCAAAGCAAAGTGTAATTTACCTTTGATATTAATTTCTGGCTTTCTCTGGAAAAGATGATAGTAAACCGTGATTTTGCAAGTGACTGTTTGGAACTGCACCCACAAAGAATCCTAGTGGGACTCCATCCAAGTACAGCATCTGGCCACAGGGAGCTGCAGGCAAAGGAGCCTCATTAGTATGTGCTGGGCGATAAGCCCTGTCTTGCTCCCTGTCTTGTCATCTGTGAGACATGTAATCAGCAGTCCATAAACAGCAGTGCATTTGTCAAGGTACTTTTGATGAAACAAATCCTGAATTCTGTTAACTGAAATGAGATCATGACTATTCCTCTGCTGCCCTGGGACTGGCACAGTGCCCTGCACTGGCATTGCAGTTGCATGCCTAGTTTGGTGACAAAAAACCAAATCTGCAATCAGCTCTCCAGGAAATAGTAATGACAGTTTCTCCTTGGAGAGCAATTCATTTCTACTTTTTTTTCCCCAGAGAGTTCTACAGACACTATTGAATTAGTTTTAGCAACCCTAGAGAGTAAACAGAGGCCTAATCCTCCATAACCAAGGGATAGACAGTCGATGACTTCAATGAGCTTTGGATTTGTCATAGGTGAATACAGACTAGGAAAGAGAAAGAGCCCCTCCAGCAAGCAAATGGCAAAGTTGGGATTTAAACACCGCTGAGTTTAACTAATAACATCCCACTCAACTCCCCAAAAGGGCCCTGACAGCATTCTGAGGCAGAAGGTGGAAGGAAAGGGATTAAAATGCCCCAATGAACCTCAGAAAAAATGGAAAGGATGTAGAGGATGGGCTAAGCTCCCCCCTCATCCACAGTTTTATCTTCTTTGTCTTCCTGCGCATTGGTCTGGTCTATTTACTTCAGCAAGTTTCCTTGTTCGAGCTTTCCGGTACAGGTTCTGTATCTGCCATGCTCTTCTGGCTGCCTGCCTGTTGGTAATTGGCAGGAGATACAGCTTCTGTCAGTTTTAAGTCACTAAGAGAAGTGGACTAGCAGAACACTTAACAATACAGCGATCTCAAAGTACTTTACAAATGTTAATTAATTAAGTCTTGCAATACCTTTGTGAGAAAGGCAAGACTTATTAGACATACTTCACTTCTGGCAAAAGAGAAGTACTAAAGCCATCTTTTTCTTAAGTGTTAATGTATTTTTATTATTTGTGTTTTATATATATGTGTAATGAATAGTGATAGAATTATAGGCAAGCCAAATTTCATGCATTTGCCTGCAGACCCTTGTACAAACAACATGAAATCAAGGCACACAAAATTAAAATCCTCTTTCAAAATCACTGCTAATGCATAACCTTGGAAAAATCATGAAGTCAGAAATAGAGCTGAGAATGTGAATGCTTCACCCTACTTCCTCCAACAATGGTGACACTGAGTGAAATTAAACCCACAGGGTAAATTGAGTATTGATATCAGGCAAGCAAGTTGAAAGGCATCAGGCAAAATTAGGAAGGTCTCAAAACACCACTGCTCTAGTCTAGTCTCACTTTGGATATTTAGGAACCAGACATATAATCTCTGTCTCAGTAGGAGATCTAAATGCTCACAGACTTCTCTTTCTGCTGCTGTCTGTCTTTTTTTTTTTCTTTTTTTTTCCGAAAGACATAATAACTATTTTAGGTAACTTCACACTGTGACAAGGCCTGTGTTATGTAAATGAAATGAAGACATTCAAGGCTGAATTAACAGATGATTGTGAGGCAGGACACTTTTGGAAAAAATGGTGAGGTGATTTTTAGCAGCATCTAAAACTTGTTTTGCAGTGTTGACTCAGGCATATAGTATTTTCTGGTGACTTCTCTAAACCTAAAACTTGTTTCCTTGTTTATGTCTGTCTAAATGCACACCTAGTTGGACAGTTCAGTTTATCCCATAATACTGTGCCCCAGTAAGTTTGTTTGGTCAGTCCTGTGAAGATCTGCGAAAGCTAAAAAGACAGATTTTAAGTTATGTGTTAGGGAGAAAGCGTGCATGGCAGGAAAGAAAATTTCTGTGTGGAGACACATTCATAAATGATGTTTTTAAGAGTGGGAGCCCTACATCTTTAATATTGCGTACACTGGATATTACGTAAGAAACAACAGAGCGTGCACAAGACCTCTACACAGAAGACCACTACCTTCAGCAAACCTGGAGGGTCCAATCTATTTCAGAGAAATGGGAAGTGTAATGAAAGAGAAGAGAAGGTGAAAACATCCTCTTCATAGTGGTGGGAAGGTCCACCTGCTTGAGGTCATGGTTAGCGTAAATCTTACAGGGAAGGAACCACAGACTAGAAGGACAGTTTGTAGAGCTAGGGAAGGATCCAGTGTTTAGGGCAGTGTGTGAAAGAACAGGGATGGGTAAGTCCTTTGGCTAGAGTGCAGGAGACCCTTGGTCAGATTTCTGTAGCCCTCAACCGTCCCGTTTGTCATTGACCAAGTCTATGTACATGCTCTTGAACAAGGTGCAATCTGTCTTCCAGTTTTAACTTTAGCTGACAAACTTCAATGCTCCAGTGGTTATAAAGTAATCTCAGTATTTCAAATACCACTACTTCTGCTCTACCTCTTAATTCTGTGTTTAGGGAAGATCTCTTTTAAATCCTCACTTTCTCATTTGAATAAGAAGCTACTTTTCTACCTTCAGTATCAAATTTATTTTGTTTTATTTTATTTTATTTTATT
>NW_010427698.1:1014-2158 GCF_000710305.1 Buceros rhinoceros silvestris | reverse complement strand
ATATATATATATATATATAAACATTTAATCAACATGTAAAAAAAAAGTTAAAAATGTTTTGACTCCAATTAAGGGTTTTCTTCTTCTGCAGTTTACTTTTTTGAATCAGCTATGGGAATACTTCTCTTAACTTTAAGTGATTTGTTCATTGCATATGGAATAGTATTTACTACTTTGCACTCCTATGACCTGGTTATGAACAAAGATTTTAACATGCTTAGCCATATCTAAATGTACTTTTTCCTTTTTATTTCCTTTCAAAATTAATTCCCTATAATCACTAAGGGAACCAATGATAAATAAGATCAGTTCATACCAACATACTAAGACTGTATTTTGTTTAATGTAGTCAAGTATTAACTTTTGTTCTAAATCCAGGTATTGAAAGATTTTATGTAACTGCAAAACAGAAACTCTTAGGGTCAGATATAGCTGACCAAACATACATCTCAAGTGCCATTTGTATGCTTTGGGTTATTCCTCCTGGTCTACAGGCACTTCTTAAAAGTGCATGGGCTATCAATAGATCTCATATGAACTAGCCCCGTGTAGATAACTGAAATATCCATGAGCATCCAAAATAGTAGTTGGTGCCTGTGTACGGGCACTCAAATGTTACTCCAAAGTTGTTATTCACTGTCGTGGTTAAACCCCAGCTGGCAGCTAGGCACCATACATCTATCCCAGCCAAAACCAACACATTCACTTAAGTGCCTACCTTCTTCCCACTACAGTCAGACGAAAGCTGGTATCATCTCATCAGGTGCATCATTCTGTAGACTATTGGCTACAAAGCTGTTGATAAGATATTGGTGATTTGCATAATTTGAAATACCATGTTATTTTATTTGACTTATACTCTTCCAGAAGGACATGGGATTTCCATACATCTTGTGTAACATCTCCCAATTGTGTGACAACTCAAAAGGCACCAAAAGCCTTTTTGAGTGGGCACCTGAATCAAGTCAAAAATCTTCCATAAATACAGCGGCATCTTGGATACTAGCTTACAAGTAGACATCTGAATGTAGGTGCCTAAATCTGCTTTGCAACTTGTCCACATTGGTCATTGTTTTGCTTTCACTATAAAGGAGACCACACACAACAGCAGTTTTAAAATTGAGGCTATTAATTTTATTTCCCT
>NW_010427698.1:0-934 GCF_000710305.1 Buceros rhinoceros silvestris | reverse complement strand
CAGTGCATGGTGTTTGTGTTACTTCTGTGCAGTCATTGGCTGGCAAGATCCTATGAACTGAAAGCAGAGCATTAGCTGACTCTGCACAAAATTATCTAAAGGACAAAAAATTATAGTAGCATCCAAAATAAAAGATAATCTAAACTGTCAGCAGAAGTGTCTCTTTCGCAGAAGAAAACTTCCTTCTACTGCAATCTAAATTGAGATACTGTTGATTACAGATCCAAGATTACAGAAAGATTGAGATTACCTTCTCAATTACTTCGCCTTGATGTCCCTTTCATAGCTCATGGCATTTGTGCTTAACAATATATTGTATCTGCTGGATTAAAGCAAAAATATTCATTTCCTTTTTTATTTTAAATAAGTAAAATATAAAATTCATCAATTCACATTTTAAATTTCTTGTGTAATTAGAAGTAGATAGGAATGTGGATTCTTTTATTCATTATTCTTTTGTTCATTATTCTTTTATTCATTATGCTAGACAGTCACCACTTTGTATGCACCACAGAAGCTTAAGTATAGTAAGTACCTGCAGCTGTTTTGTAGCAGATGGCTATAGTCAGTGTCTGATATTTTTCACTGCTGTAGAGTGCACAGCACTTGATTCAATGGTCCAATTAAAAACAAAAACCAAAACCAAAAATAAACCCCCACTATCGGGTTTAGAAGACATCATTATTTGTCTTTTCTCTCCTTTTGCCTTCTAATTACCATATAGCTTCATCATGCTATTTCTTCAGTTTGGTTAAGAGTTTTTGGGGTTGGTATTTTTCAGGACTCCTGCTTGATAGGTTTTGAATTAGCATTTTATGTACCCCCTGCAAACATTCTCTCCTCTGGGGTAACTTATGCTGGTAGTCTTAAGACTTCATTTCACACCCGTCCTGGTTTGAGCTAAAACATCCTTGTTTTGGGAAATGGACAAATA
>NW_010427697.1:21986-61695 GCF_000710305.1 Buceros rhinoceros silvestris | reverse complement strand
GGGGGGGTGGTTTGTATGTCATATGTTAATTTATGATGCTTATGTCATGGTACCTGTAACTCATGATTTAAAGTGTACCATGAGGTATCTATTGTGATTAACTTTTATTTACATACAGAATTCCTTTCCTACAGTAATGCCTACACACATAGGGAAGAGGCAGTCTCTGTGCATCTATGCATATGTGTATGTATGTGTGTACATAAAAATATATATATATGTATGCTCCCATGCCCTATTAGAATGTGTAATTTATCTTTTGGAGCCTGGTGATTGAAAATCAATTGTGTAAAATGGCATGCTGCTCTTGATTTGCAGTTTTTAGCATACAGACTATTATCCTCCATTGTTTTAAAACTGATGACTCATTCTGTTAGTTAGTGGCTATCACTGCTTGGCACCTGTGTTTTGAAAGATCATATACACAAAAGGCATGGTACAATACCACTGTAGTGTGAAATTCTGAGCCAACTTTACTTACATCAGTGAAATAAATAGAAACTCAAGACAGACCTCAGTGAATAGAACTCCTCATCTATTGCAGAATGGCCATGATATAACGTGTGGATGATCAAAAAGCAGTACATAAATCTCCTAACCTGCAAATCTGTTTAGCTGTATAGGCATAAGTACCTCAGTGTTGTCAGTAAAGTGTTAAGTAGAACTGCGCATTTACAAAGAGTAGAGGAATCAAGACCTGCACCTACAAAATCTCTGTGTAGAGATGTTTAATGAAGAAAAAAAAATGAATTGATTAATTAACTTCCCAAACTCTCCAGTTGGAACTCAGTAACTAATCATCTATTTATTAATATTTGAGAAAATGCATGCTACACCCCAAAGTATCTGTGCGGGGTGGGGTGGGGGGGGCAGTTTCCATAAACATATTTTCATGCAAAAGAAAACCCCAGCCCTGAGTCACAAAAATACTGCCTAGCAGTGGGAACAGTATGTCGCAAATTTTCCTGATTTGTAATAGCTATGAAAACATTAGGGCCCAACCAAGAGATTTATAAGAATCATCTATAGAAAAAAAAGTTAGAGGTATGTTAGTTCTTTCACTAAAATTGCACATTGACTCCGACAGACCATGACAGTGCTGCCACCTTCTGATACGCTCTGCTTGTTGCCTGCGGTAGTTTGCTCCTGTGTTCGAACACCGGAGATCTAGTACGTGCTGTAGTGACGCTTTGTGTTTTTAATTTTATGCATAACCTGAAAGATTAATGAGCACATTGTTATTTCAGATAAACTATATTTCCAGATTTCCAAATGTCTGAATCAAAGTGTCAAGTTTTGCTCTTTGTACCTTGTTTCTTTAATGCCTTTGATTATATAGATTTAAAATATATGTACAAAGTGTAATTCAGCCTTTTTTAGCAAGTCAAGCAGAATTTTTTTGTTTGGTTGGTTTGTTTTGTTCAAATATTACGTGGTTATTCTGTGACTGTTCTGATCACAACACATTTTCAATGGTGTACTGAAACTGTGTTAAATGACTTCTCCAACATGAATGATCTTAAAAACTGTATTAATGCAGTGACTGTATTTGTCTGGTTGTTCATGTGGTAGTGTGTCTGGGCGCATGTATCATGTCATGCTGTTTTGATGTACTTTGGAGATTTAATCGTCACCTTCGTGAGCCAAGAACCAATGAGAGAGACAATAATGGCTTTGATCTCTCAAACGTTTTCTGTATTTTGCCAAGCTCAAACAGTGATTAGAGAGGATGGTAATTCAGCTGTTATTATTAATAAGGATGGCTACAGACTGTTGTCCTCATACTCTTAAATATTAGTTAACAGGCTTGGTAAACCAGAATACGATCTGTCCACATTGTATGGCAGATCTATTCTCTGAAATATTGTTGCAAATCAGAAAAGACATAGGAATCAATGGCTTAGCTGTAGTGCCTGCTGAGGAAGGAGGCTGTCAATACGATTGAGTGCTGGGGTAGGAGGCACTGTGTTCAGCATTATTTACCCAGTGGCTGGTGCTTGGTGTGGCACACTGATGTGACTGCTTCCCGTGCTGGTTTGAAGTGACCTGGTCCCTTATGGCCCATGTATAAGGGAGCGAAGACTAGGAGGCAGATAGGAGCACTTGGCTGCTGCAGGAGTTACATGTCTTTCAACACAGCTCCTTTGAGCCTATAAACCATGTGCCAGAGAAAGAACAGTTGCACTCCAGATGTGTGACATTCTGGTCTCATTCTGACAACATAAAATATAAGAAGCAGAAAAGAGCAGGTAGAAGCAGAATGTCTGTACAGGAGCCAAAGGTGCTGTGCAATTAAATAAACTATGACATGTCCTGGGAAATCCAGCAGGAAAAAAATGCAATTTTTAACCAAGAATCTCTCAGAGTAGATCAAAAGAATAATAAAACATTTGTCGATGTGTCTGAATACCAACATCTGGTCTTTTAGCCAATGAATGGGTTGTTGCACCCAGTTTCCAGCTATTTCATTCTGGTTTCTCCCACAAGCAGGCAAAGAGAAGCATGCAACTATTACATTTCTCCAAAGCAACCTCCATATCTGATTGCATCTGCATTTTAATGTATATTCCGCTCTGATCAAATCATGCAATAAGAAAAACTTTCAAATCCAGTAGGGCATTCCCTAGCAGCTTGAGAGAATGATAGTGGTGTGTATAAGCAATCTTCATAAGCAAGCTAGGAAGATACTGTCTTGATAAAACAAGTGTGGCATGTTTTCAAAACTTGTTAGGAAATCAATAGCTCACTGAAAATAGAAGCACATATCAAATGGGATTTTGCCAGAGGTAGTCAGCTTTGGTACTCTTCAATATTTTCATTAGTAACTTTGATAAGCTTACGTTTTTAGAAAATTCAAAATAAAGGGAGATTGAATTATGTTGGAAGCTATGCTTTGAAGTTATGTTTCTTGCCTAACTGAAGAAAAAACTGGAAAAAGTATTTTCAATGAATAGAGTGTGGTAAACTGAGGCAGAAAGAAAACAAAGATGAGTGAGTTTTAAGATCTCATTTGAACTTGTTTTGATGCCAGTAATTGCATTTTGAGTGCTGTATAGACCAGCTAAAAAAGTCACAAGGAAAATAATAAAAATGATAGTTTAGGAAGCGTAAGTTGGAATAACCAACTGAAAAGCCTAGCCTAGTGTAGCCTAAAGATGAATACATTGAAGGACAGGCTTGCTAGTAGTCTTTAAATCATAAAAAAGTGATTGTGATAGAAAGATAAAGTGTATCATCCTCTCTCTGTGTCTGTAGCAGAGAAAAGTATTGGGTGCATACTGCAGTAAGAAATACTGAAGAAAGATTTCTAAAAGGTGAGAAAGCTCGGACAGAGGTTGCCTGGAAAGCTTGTGAAATCCTATTGTTTCAGTTTTCAATACCACATTAGACAAAATGGATAGAAGTATGAAGGTAGTGACTCCTTTTGGTTCTCTGTTGGACAACTTCTCTACAATTTCGACAACTTCTCTACAATTGTTTGGGATAAATGCTTTTGAAAATTATTAATTGCTTGGCATGTAAACGATCAGAAGAGTATTTAACAAAAACTTAACAGGTAGTCGGTTTTTCATAGTTTGTTGCTCATGAAGATAAGTCTGTTCTTGAGTATAGTAATTGAATCTTCATTCGCGAAGCCAAGCCATGATGACGATGAATTCAAACACGTGATCTTTGTGGATACTGTTGAGTTGAAGCTGGTTTCCAATCTCACCTGGGTAAATGGAGTATGAGAATTGCTTATTTTTAATCATGTACTGCAAATCTAAGACAAAAGAAACATCCTTACCTATGCTTATCACTAAACTGAGTGATTCATTTTAGGTACCAAGCTGATAGAAACTTTAGATTTACTGTTTTTCAAGAAGTATCAAGGAGCAAAAAATATGCAGGGAGTTATGAGATAATGTCACTTGAATAGAACACTGCCAAGGAATAATGGCCATCTATAAGAAAATTAAAACTACCACAGATACAGAAAACTCTATAAGCATCAAGAGAAAGCACATTTGTTTCCAGATCTGGAGACATAGATCCTGTCAAGCCATGTTGTGGGGGTGACTTATTTTTGGTGCGTCTGATGATTGACGCAGATTATATTATCTGCGGAATGTTAGTTCAGGACCACACCATTACTGAATTACTGCAATTTGTTCGTTTGGACTTTAACCTTCTTCTGACATTATACTGGGGAAATGTGACTTTATATTTTGAGCTGATTATGAGTTTCAGCAAATCTATACTTATATCTGTGACTTGCAGTGTGCGAAAGAGTCATCTTAGAAAACAACTCTTTTTCTGCAGACAATGATATTCATGATTAATTTTTTATTATTATTACTAGATTAAATAGAAACTGCTATGGAGCAGATACACAGGTCTTACACTTTTTAAAAATATGTGTTAGTACCAACTGTCCAGTCACTATAAACTATATTGTATTTCTCACATAAAAGTACAATAAAATCTTACATTAATGTAATAACGGAGACCACATGTCAGAGGGTAAGAGCACACCCTAAAAAACATATCTCAAGAAAGAGAGATGGGGATCTCCAATGTGGAAGCACATAATCCTTAAGTTCCTTTGACACCGAATAGTCAAATTAGCCTATTTCTTATATGAAGCTTGAATATGCCCTAAACTATGACCCAAAATCATTAGAAATCCAGGATCTTGGTTCAGTAAGTTTCAGCTCTCTCCCTTCTAAGTCCTCAGAAATGCCACCTATGAACAATGGCTTTTTTGGCAATGTAGTCACAGTCCCATTGTGTCTACTTCAGGGAAATTTATAGATAGTCTTTGTAGTCTGGAGGAAAACCAGAAGCAAGAATATGCCTCTTCTTTTGCAATTAAAGGTTTTCAAATTGAGTTACATTGCAGTGTGCAAATAAATATGAACAAAAGGACAGATTAAACACACTGAGCTGATGATCAACAGCTGTAACCTTTTATTCCCATGCTTTTAGGGTACATATTGTCATTTTAGGAAATCTTGCATATCTGAAAAAAAGAAGTGAAAGGCAATTCTGGTTTTATATAGGTAAATAAGCTCTTCTCAGACTTCAGTAAGGACAGTATAGCACAAAGAAAATACCTGTGGGCTTACCTCAAGGAGAATTTGTTCAATATTTTTTCTGTCATGGAAGCTTAAGTATGGCAGATGGCCTAGAAAGCATAACAGTCTAACCTTGCAATTCTCATAACATTTTGTGGGTTTGTTTTATTAGGTCATCAGTTTTAAAGTCATAATATTAGATAAGAGTCTTGACTTCCACTAAGAAAATTCTTTTTGGCCTTTGTGCTTACAATGGAAAGCTTGAATATATGAACTGCAGAAGTAAATGAAAGAGTCCTAACCACACAATTTGGTCTAGCAGTTCTCTGTATCACTGGGTTCAGTGAGACTGAAAGGGGCATTCTTATCTCAGTGGTGCCCAGTCCCGGTGACAGGAACAGGAGGCAAGGGGACCACACAGAAATAACAGAAGTTCTGTTTAAACATGAGAAAACTGTGAGGGTGGTTGAACACTGGAACGGGTTGTTCTGAGATGGTGGAAGCATCTCCATTCTTGGAAACAGTCCAAACTCAACAGGACACAGACGTGAGCAACCTGCTCTGCCTGATCCTGCTGTGAGCACGGTGGTTGGAGTAGACGGTCTCCAGAGGCCTCTTCCAACCTCAGCCAATCTCTGATTTTTTTGTCTCCTACAGTCAAATTCGTATTTGCTCATCTAGTCTCACAGTACCGAAAAGAAAAACTCCTTGATTTTACCTAAAAAGGGTTTTGAGCTCCTTCTTGGCTGCTTGGATATACAAAAACACAAGAATAAAGAAGGACAGAATATCACAAAATTATGCCAAAGCTCCATTCTAGCAGCATTTTCCAATGCCATTCAAGGAAGGAGAAGGATGGGAAGAGTAGTGGGAAAGAAAGAGTAAAGAATATCAAAATTGCAATATTGCTTTTCCTCAAAT
Organism: Buceros rhinoceros silvestris; assembly: GCF_000710305.1. Lineage (NCBI taxonomy): Eukaryota > Metazoa > Chordata > Aves > Bucerotiformes > Bucerotidae > Buceros > Buceros rhinoceros. Next base: position 55,717 of record NW_010427697.1, on the reverse strand, counting down.
GAGAATAGAGATGTGTGAGGAGGAAGCTCGTCCCTTCTGTGCACGGTAACTAATGCTGTTAAAGGTTGAACAGTCCTCTTAAAATCGTGTTTAGCTGAATCTAAGAGAAGCAAGCAAAGAAAGATAACATATAGAAAACATGGGGCTCATTTACACTGTTTCCCAATTGTATCTTCAATTTCCTGTCATGCAGCCCTTAATTGCTCTTGGCTTTGACCTTTAATGCAATACTCCTGCACTAAACTGATCAGCATCCCTAGATTGGCTCGGGAAGCTATGGGTATTTCACGGTTGATTCAGTGCTAGAAGAGCCTTTTGAAGAGTTATCTTTCATCTCAAAATTACTTCAAATGTTTGCCATATAGTGTATTACTTGGATGGTGAGGAATGAGCCAACAGATTTGCCTATGATGCTGACCTTTGGTTTCCTCCTTCTGAAATAAAATCACAGTAAAGGATAGCCAAAGGTCTATAGGCACAAAGTAGACCATTAGGGATGGGTTAGTGCTTGCAGTAACCTTCTAATGCAGTTTATGATTTCACTGCCTGATTTTGAGTCAGGCAACTTCATTGAAAAGCTGAAGACCAGCACATTACTGCTTATACCTCCCTGCCACTGAGACTGACAAATTCTTGGAGTGTAATGGAGTACCCAGAAAGGGGTTACAGGGAATCATTATGGCCATCTGAACTCCTTGTTGTTTGAAGGGAAGAACTGTGGTTGCTGTACTGGGAGAGAGAATATACCACAATATCAATGCAGATTCTGGCATCTGAAAACAGGTATTAATTGTTATCTTTTAATTATGTATTACTTGCAATAGGGAAGCAAGTAATATTGAGTAGTTAAGACATTTTACTGTTTCTGTGGAAGCACAGTTTCAGTTCCCTGCTCAGACTTCTGTCCCTGCGTCACCTTGATTAAGTTGGGAGCTCTTAGTCCTTCATTCCTCCATCTATAAAAATGGGATGATAAAACTTCCCCTCTTCACAGGGGTGGTATGAAGATACACGTATTCACGTAGGCAACCTCATCAGTTTATCTGGTAATGGTACAGAGCCACTTAGAAAATGTGACTGTGCAAACAGTTCAATCAAGCAAGGCATGTTAGTACCTGCAGCTCAATGCCATATCTATTTCTTCTTGTGACACTATTCCAGAAAGTATTTATCTGCCTTCATGCAAGCCAATCTAATCCTTACCATCTCCAACAGCTTGGGGAGGCATTATAATGAAGGAAATCCAGAGGAACTGCATGTGGAGGGTTCAGCTGTATCATCAATCCTTGCTCCATTGATACCGCATCATTGTTTTTATGCTGAACTTAGGGTTCCAAAGGGGTTTATGAGCTTTCTTGGAACACTGAACCGCACCACGTTAGTAACTGAGCCCAAAATAATCCCTCTAGAAGCTGGAATAGTTCTCAGCACCCATATTGCTTGGGGATATTCCGCAGTACTTCACATAGTCATTATTCCAAATAAAGAAGAGACACCTGCATGTTAAAGACTACAAGAAAGTAAGAAGATGAAAATGGGAGTGTAGGTAAAAAAAAGCATTTAGATAGACTGAGAGTACTTGGAATTGTATAGTTTTTAAAAAGGCATCTTCTGTCCCAGAAACTTTTCAATTTGCTTCTAGAAAAAGATTTTTAAAAAGAGACACAGAGAAGATGTAGAAACAACAACAAAAAGAAATATAAAAAATTCACACACTTCTCACTTATAGATAAATACGTTTTAGTAATCGAAGATAAAACAAAAACAAATATAGTAGTAGAAACTATATGTGGAAATCTGTGCACCGTTTTCAGTACAAAGGACCCCCCATTATTCACTGTATTTAAGACATACTGTATCTGAGTGCTATGCATTTCTTCATGAAGATATAAATGTCTACACAAGTAGGAAGCCAATAAGAATCTGGTCAAAATGCTTTGAGCCAGAGGTTATTGTTCCACACAAAGACAAAAAAGGAAGTTCTGGCTCATCCTTTATTGAAAATAGTCATTTAACTTTCTGTTGTTTACTTTTCTAAAGGTTAATACAGCAGCCTGAAAAATGTCAAATAAGTAAAGATTGCATATGCTAATGCCTGCTGCCTCATTGACTCAGAGGCCGATAATATTCCTGTCGATTTCCTGATTTCATTCTGCCTTTAAAGTATATATACCTTCTGAAATTATTAATTTATAAATTTAAAGGCTTAATAGGAATACTTTTAGGTATTTCTTACTGCGTATTCAAAGCAGGTAAAATTTTTTCATATGCTGGCCGACAGCATCATCTGTCATGTCAGTATGACATTCCATCCTAGCTCCTTGGGTTAAATGGATTGCTGCTGTAATAAAGGCTTTATTCCTCCATGTACTGAAGGAAGGATTCAGTTATCAGAATATGTCATCATCTCTGAAAAGCATTGGACGGTGGCTAATTCGAGTTCGAGAAAACTAAACTTGGGAGCAAGCTTCCCATTGTGCTGGTAGGTCCTCATCTAGTCATGCCACTTCTTACTCCATGACAGGCTGCAAACCCTGCACTGAGCTCTAGCCTTGGGCAGGACTGTGCTCTCATCTTCTCTCAAGGAGAGTTCCCTTCATAAAACCTCTTTGGCAAACAGTGCCATCAATCTGATAAAGCCCAGGCCCTGGGGTTCAGTCTCAGCCAACATGTCAATCCTTGCTCCGCTGATTTTTCTTATTATATTTCTGTGGGTGTGTGCTTGATAAAGATGTCACAAAGTAAAGTTTGCATTTTGGTTCCTGGCAGTCATGAAGGTTTAACACTACAAGGGAGACACTGAATTCAGTCATTCCAAGGAGGTTGTTTCAGATCTTTTCTTGTTCAAGCATCTTTTGCCACAGGGAAAGGATGGAAGGCAGACAGAGCTGGCTTAGAGAGCAGTGGGAAGTATGGAGACCTCTCCCCCATCCACTGGATGGAAAGCAGCAATAGGGAGAGCAGCTGCTGTGCTTGGGCAGGCGCAGCTGTCCGCGCTGTATCATCCACCGTTCCACTCATCCTCTCCAAAGTGGAAAGGGCATCAGCCTTGCTTGGGTTCTGGCACAGGCAAACGCCACAGTGAGACCCTGCCTGTTCCAACAGTCCTAGCAGCCGCCTGGTTGCAGACGCTGCCCTGAGCCACTTCTGACAGCATAGGTTTCAGAGGGTTTACTCTAACCACTGCTGTAACCATTCTTTAACCACTGCCCGTGGCAAATCTTCCTCTATTTTCCTCTTACTCAACCCAGTCAGTTGTTTGTACAGATTTACTATGCAGAGAATCCTGAATATGCCAATGTATACAGATGGTGGCAAACTCCATTTACAATATCTACGCAATCTTGACTGCATCCTGTGTAGGGCTAAGAGATAGAGTACAGTGTCACCATGAGACTCAAGTAACAGACCAGCAAGGAGCACTTTGCCAGAAAATATTTTCAGGTCAGGATATTGCTTCAGCTAGTTTGCACTGTTGAAAATGTTAACTGAATTTATAGCATATCACTACAGTAAGCTGTGGATGTCTCTTGTGAAATTAGTAATCTTTGCTTCAGTGACCAAGAATTACAGAGAGTGTTGTTTAACCACTTGTCTTGCATAATAAAAAACATTCGTCTTTGACTGTACCCACTACTCTGTTTTGCCAACCCCAAAAAGTTAAATCTCTTTTTCTGATGGCCAGCAAAATTGAAGCTGTGCTTTCATAGGTATTATTGTCTTTTTCTTCATCCCTGTAAAACAGTAAAACCCAGCAGTCTTGAATACCTTCATAAACTATAGAAAGGTTTACCTTAGGGTTTTTTGGTTGGTTGGTTGGTTGGTTAATTCATTTTTCATTGTTTGTTTGTTTGTTTTTTCCCAGGTAGCAACATTGTTCTAGGCGTTCTAGAACCTCTGGAGGATCTGCTTCTGGATGACCTAGAGAACTCTAGGTAGTTAGATTTTATTCTCTTATTTTCTTACCATGTAAACATCAAAGGAGAACTTTTAAGACAGTACTGAACATGCAGGTGGAAGCACAGTGGAAAATGGTTAAAACTTTTCATGATGAGAAAGAAGGCTTCTGAGAAAAGGCTAAGAAAATAACTTCGGATAAAATCACAGTTGACTGACAAAGTAGATTTTTTTAACAGCCACAGGAGTTTGAAGTGAGCACAGAGAGGCTGAATATTAAATTGAAGCATAATGGACCATAGTCCTGGATGTTCTTTCTTCCCAGGATTTACTACTTTGTTATGCCATGGCGCAGCAAGGAACTGCACTGTATTGCTCACTGAGCAGCAAGTGTGAGAACTTTCTCTGCAAATACATCTTTTATTTCCTGTCTGAATAATATTATGGAAAAATGTTCTCACAAAATTTATTAAAAGGTAAATAAATAGTTAATAAATGGTAGAAGTGATGAATTATAAAGAAAGAAATCAACTGAAGTCCAAATGTTGTTTCTGAATTCAGAGCATACAAAGAAAGTCTATGTTGTATTCAAGGTGCTATTTATAGCTTATATGTTCAGAGTTTACACTAGAAATGAGTTTATAACGGAAAGTATGTCAGGTTATGAGTGTGCCAGTATCTTTTTTCCAACAAATTCTAATTTGAGACATTTAAACAAAGGTGTTTGCAGTAGAGGGCTAGGGCTGAAGGCTCTTTCCTTATGACCAATTTGAAATCCTTCATAAAATATGTGTGCCAGTCCTTTTATAGTAAAAATGAAGGGAATTTCTTGGCTCTTAAATAGCATCTGGCTTTACAGCCTTTGACGTCCCAGTTGTAAAATAGAGGTCACCCACTAAGTCACGCAGTAACTGTAAGGATCGATGCACAGCCGCAGCACAGTCTCAGTTCTTTCTCTGGTTTTGGTTTTCTCCTTTTGCTCTCACTCTGCTCCCAGGATATGAGATCTGTGGCAACCATCCTCTGCTTTATGCTGACTAGTCTGTCAACTGGCAATTTGTGTGGGTATGAATGTTAGCTTTGAATCGGTCTTCTCTACTGCTCCCCTACTTGTTTCAGCAAGGAACCTGCAAATCCTTCCTGCAGTTGTACTTTTGCCTTTACTGCCAAAGTCTAGACTACAATCTGCTTTGCTCAAGTATAGCATTTATGCATTTAGGTCTGCATTACAGCTGAGGAAGGGCTGTCTTTGCTTGGGTGCCTCATGTAAAGCACACCTAGAACTGAAGTACCAATTAGATGCTCAGCCAAAACCTGTTCCTCTCCTTTGCCCCAATTCCTTGCCCACGTTCTTGGAGAAAAAAAATTGTTTTGTTGCTGCAACTACTCTTTCCTTCCCATAGAAGAGAAAGTATCACGTTTCTTTAGTTGTTTTTTCCCTGCAGCACATCTGAGATGCTGTGACTCCCTGAGAGTAAAATGCCTCTGGTATCTAACAGCAGGAATTGCTCCATCTTGACACCAACAAAGATCAAAGCTAAATGCCGCAGGTTGTCTCGAAGTGCAAGGAGAACCGTCCTTACTCTACATTTATATTAATCAGATCCATGATTATGCCTCAAAAGAAGTGACATGTAAATTTCAGCTGAAAATAGCAGGGTTCAAAGGCATTAACTCTATGTAGTGTAATCTTTTAATGACATGTTGGAGGTGCAAAATTTTTCTTCATTAAATGCAGGATTTGTATGCGTGCTTTTATGTCTGTGTCAGATTTAATTAGATCAATGACCTGATTTTTCAGAAATAGATTTCTATGGTATGCAGCGTTTCCAGTGAGATTAGGTTATTTAAAAGCTCATTTATTATATTTATGCTTTTCAGATTATTTAATTTTGAGGCTTATGAAAGTACTTTCAAAATAGCATCCATCGTTCAAATTGACCAAAAGGGTATTTCATAAAATTATTATCATATGTCAGCCAATTAAATCACACTTCTAAATCTTCTGCTAGTTTCAGTGGCATTTTCTTCACTACTTTTTGCTATACTACTGGTCGTGGCTCCTAAAATGACAAACTCTTCTCCCCTTGGATATGCAGTCCCTGTGAGAATGTTAAAATAACTGTTATACATGAATAACCCATTTTAGAAACATTTAACCATTATACAAGTGTGATGGAGGCTGCATCTGAGACCTGCTCAAGTTCATCGTGTGAATTTCCAGTCCCAGAGAACAGCAAGTTAATCGTTTATGAATAAGTATTCACTTTCTGCTTGGCATCCATAATAACTGCCTAAGTAGTTATTCTTTTTTCAGTGCAGATAATAATGTGTCATGATGCTTCAAGAGATGCGACAAGAGTGAAAAATAGAGACAAATTATTTTACTGAAGATTTTGAGTTTGGTAATTTCTGTCCTTAACTCAGGGAGACATCTCTAGGGAGTGCACGACAAAATTCCTGCATGCTGGTTTATCTTACCAGCTTTTACTGGTGCAATCGTGTTAGGCAAAATCATATCTTGCTTTATCACAGTACATTGAACAACCAAATTCTGGATGGTCATCCATACATATGTACATTATATATGTATCCATATATATGTACATACATATATATACTTGTACAGTTACATATACATATATGAATATGTGTGTGTATGTATATATGTAGCATTACATATATACAATGGGGGACCTAAGATGGGTTTCACCTTTTTTCCTCTTGTGGCTCAGGCAGAGCATCTACCCGCCAGTTCACAGTAGCAGCAGAAACCCTCACGGCCAAAACAGGGGCAAGTTGCTGGGCTGATTCAAACGCACAAACCATAGGCTTTCTTCAAAGCAGCCATGGGCACAGGAGAGCAGGGCTCAGGGTCTGTAGTCGCTCCACAGGTCACTTGTCCACTATGTCACGTACCATTAATGCAGTTGCACAAGTGTAAGAAACCTGTTTTCTTTGCTAGAGTTCACTTGGCTCCTGACTGCTATCAATTATGCTCTTGAAGGGTTTTTTCCTCTTACAGCTATGCATACATTAGGACTGACCTGTCAGCATTTCTTTACCTATCTAGCTAAATCAATAAACCTTCTCTAGTGTAGATTAAATTTAATTAGGGATTAGCTCCCAGTCTATTGTTTGGCAGCCCTCAGGCTGGAAGGTGGAGCTCTGCTTGGACTGGGTTATGGAGGCCTTCACAGGGACATGTTTAGGTGTTTTGGCCTTTTTTTTAACCTCTGCTATTTGAGTCTTAAAAAACCCTGCCCTGGCAAAACAGTCTGTGAATGCTGTGACAGCTGGATGTAACTGAGAAAGAAATGAAGCTGTGCCGACCCTGCAAGGTTGAAACTACTGGTAAGTGAGAGATCCTAGAACAGTGTCCCATGCCTCTCATGCCCTGCATTTTAAGTATCTTGGGAAGCAAGATACAAGTCACTGAGATGAAAATGGGCTTAAGTAGAGGCCGGTTAGTTTATCTGATGATTTATGGCCCTTGTTGAAACACAACCCTAACTTCTAAAAGCAATAGGGAAATAGTAGACCTTGCTGATACTTGGCACAGATCTCTCATGGTCAGACAAGTGCTTAAGGTAGGTGATGTTACATATGTGGAGAAAGGTTATGATTATTCCATAGTACAGACTGTGGAGCATCTGAGAAGAAATGAGCAGAAATACCAACTTTCCACGGCAATCCTGAGTAGGTTGTCCTGTTTCCCGTGGCGCAGTGGAGGCCAGCAGCAACAACCCCTGTTAGCATGCCAGAGGAAAACCAATCCTTTTTCCACTAGCAGCACTTTGGGGCAGGGAGTCTTCACTCAGACAGTTTTGGAGAGATCCCTATCTGTAGCATATGACTTCTAGCATTCCCACTATCCTTCACAGTGTGACAAACCTTGCCTCTTAAGCACAGCTTCGCTTTGGATTTGAGAATGTGGATTGGGTGACACTGGTTGAAGAGTGTTCAAAGACTTGACAAGTGCTAATCGAGAACTGGGAGTTATGTCTGTGAGTTTGAAAGAGCCTGTATAATGCTGAGGGCTTTAAAGAGCAAACAAAAGCCTCGTATTTACTCTGGATGACTCTAGAAATGCTGATCCCTGTAATTAACTTGGTTGAGTGACCCTTCCAAGAAGTATGTGAATCCTACCCGTTTGTCATTTATTTAATCTGGATATCCTACTTCTGTGTTTTTGAAACCCCATTAATCTTCAGCCTACAGTATTGCAGGTATTCTTATTATTGACTATGCAAGGATATGGCCTTGTCTGGCATAATTGAAATCAATACAATTTACTTGTTACCTGAATTTTCCAATTCAGAGATTGTCAAGAAAACCTGTTACTGTGTCTAAGGTTTTTTTTTTTCCTGAAATCATCACAGATTTACTTTACCTAAAGGACTGACCAAAAGCCATCAGATATTGCTGGCAGCCAAAATAAATGTCAGAACATTTCCATTAACAATTACATTGATTTTTTTTTTAAATGTCTTCTATTTCATGTTGTATTTCAACAAATTAAAACCTGCCTTTAGGCTTTCGTTCTCACAATCTCTATCTTCATGTATACTAAACTTAACTCAGTCATATCTGTGACTTTCCACACATACTTTTTCTTAATATATGCTTATATGTTACTAAATTTTACAATGCAGAATGTAGGTGTTCCTGGATATAGATTCTTCAGTAACTTCTTCCTACCTCTTAGTATATCTCAACCTAAAATATGATGTACTTTTATTCTTTTACTTGGTGCACTAACCTGTATACTCTGCAAGCTGTTTTGCTTACACAGCTTAAGGGAGCTTTGTTTACCATTGTATGTTCAGCATTATCAAATTTTATCTGATTTTATCAAACAGTTGCAAGTTATTCTTTTAATCTTCATTCTATATTTTACATTTTCTGAAATTTACTGAAACCGTTATACTATATCCTTATGAGGATGTTAAAATAGGATAGTGTGTTTGGAGGAGCTCCTGTATTCTTTTTCACATTATGTGTTTGATTTACCAATTGTTGAAAGTACAAAGTGTTGAAATTCTCTTTGTTTTCTCAACACTGTAAGTCATTCTTCTTAGTGGTCCAGCGTGGAAATGGAATTACCATTTTCCTTTACTTTTACATCACCCTATATCTCAAAAAGCATCACAACTAAAATGCATTGTGGAAAGGTTGCATTGTCCTACCACACCTCTGGAACACATCTTCTTCACATTTTGCACATAACCACTGCAGCAGTCAGAGCCAAACCTTCCATATGACTGAGCATTGCACAAGTTAGGCCATTAAGCCAGCCACATGTGTCTCCATTTCATTGGCAGATATTTAATGATCTGTATCAAGGACAACAGCATTGCTATGTAAAGCACAGAGTCTACTTAGGAAATTGCAGGAGTCAGATACCAAGTCAGAATATTAAAAAATGCTTTGAGATATCTCTTATAAGAAGTCCTAATGATGAGGAAGATGATTTGCTGCTGGTGCTGAGTATTACTGAGAGCACGTTTGCAGCTGACTGTGGAGCAGTAGGAAGTCCTGTCTGAGTATATTGTATCATATCATTAATAGCAGTAGCCAGGAGAGTTTGGATCTGTTATAAAAGTAAGCGTAAAATTTGTGCTTGAAATAGGAATTTATTAAACTCCTTAAATTGAGGCCTTTGCCAAAAGTTAGGCATGCAAGAATAAACAAAAGGGATCCCCTGTCATAACCTAGTCCTCTTCTATCCATGTTCCCCTTCAACCCAGGCAGTTTTTCATAGCAGAAGCAAGTTCTGATTTAAAGCTCTCTGCTAAATAGTCTCTAAGAAGACTGTGATGTTTTCCTACAGCTTAAAGTAATTTAATTTCTAGTTTAAATTTATTTATGACTCCACTGGTTCTGTTCCTAAATCTTAGATGAAATGTTCTTATTCTCCTCTGGCATTTACCTTGTGATATATTTATAGAGAGCAATTATACCCTTGCTCAGCTGTGTTTTGCAGGACTAACAAAGACAAGCTCTTTTGGTCTCCTTCTATAAAAGTCACAGGTTTTCCTTTCCTCTGTCTGCCCCAGTAAACCCTTGCCTGCAAGTGTCCGATTTCGAGTTAATATTTCCTAATCCTGTGGGACCAGGGCTGCTGGCAGTATGTCTGAAGGTGCCGCCAGCGGTTTGGACTTGGAAAAGAGATTCCCCAGACAATGATGGTACAAAGTGGTCAGTCCAGCTCTGCAATGATCCCTAGCAGCTCCATTGCCAAACCTTCCAGATTCTGTCACGCTACTCATGGAAGCCATCTAGCTAACAATCCACTTAACCCCGTAACACATGCTGATTCTGCTGCCTACAGACAATGCCTTAGACATTTTTTCATCCATAGGTTCAATTGGTATGAATCGACTTTCTGTGACAGCTCAGTAATGAAAATATGCCATGTAACAAATCTGGTCCTGAGATTGCTCCTTGAATTCATCTGGTTCCTTGAGGCAATATTTGGGGTTTTAGCACAACTATAATATCATCTGCCTTTTTTCCAAATTCTTTGCCTCCTTATACTAGTCTCTTTCTTCTCTATTCTAAACAAGAGTTTCCCATGTTGAGACATAGCTAATGTTTTGATGCTTTCCTGGCAAACAAGTATGGATCTAGTTCCTATCTAGGCAGAACTAGTCTGATATGATCTACCACTAGCAAAGCTTTTTTCCTTCAGTGGCATGACATTTACTGTTCACTTGTCACAAAGAACTGTTTCAGCTTCCCAGATGTATTTCTTCAGGGCTGTTAGTTTACAACTTTAGTTTGCAAATTATTTTCTTTTCCTCTTGAATCTAATAAATTATTTTCCTATTTCATTCTAGTGTTGCTGTCAACTTACTTATTGCAAAGTGCAGAACAGAAAACACTATTTGCCAACTGGTAGATATATGGAGACTGGACCTTTTAGTAAAGACTAATTTTTGGCTTCTTTCTCACCTCTGACTGACCAAGAATGTCTATGCGAGTCTCTGTTATCATTGCTGTAAACCATCAAAGAATATTTTTGTAATAATTAGATCATACAGTCTTTTGACTGAAAATAAAAAGTAGCTCTCAGACTATAGTTTCAGTCGGTGGTATTCTCACTGTTGTTGCTATTTTGTAAACCAAAATAAAAAGAAGTGTGTGCGTAATACTGAGGTGACACTTTTTATCAATAAAGTTCAAAAGTGTCACCTTTATTTAGATAAATTTTCTTACAAACATACATGATCTTAAAAATGTTTATATTTTGTTTTCAATACATTTTAACTAACAAGATGCTAACTAAACAATCGTATGACTTGTGTTTTTCCAGTGCTCTCAGGCTTAAGATATGAAAAGTTATTTAAGAAAAGCAGGGGAAAACTTCGTACAAGTAAACATCTGCATATGTCTCTGCACATGTACATATGGTCAGCTATCATAGGGTGCTTCAGTACATGGAAGTGCTAGTGTTTGTAAGCAGCTCTCTTATTAAGAAGTCCCCTTCTGTTCTAGATGTTGATTATGTCCCACTGCAGCAACATGAGTGCTCCTTCTAACTGTAAAAATTCACTTCCATGATAGCCCTTGAGCAACAGAAGATATTGTTGTGCTGTGTCACAGATAGTAAGGTAAGATAATGGGAACTAATCCTCCCCACCATCTCCACATCCCACAAGGTCCCACACAAAGGGCAGAGAGGGCAGAGCTGAACTCATGACTCCTGAAGTCTGAACTCATGCCCTAATCTCTAGACCTTCCTCTTTACAACAACGGATCTCAGTAGAAAGTATGTTTTGCCATTGATTGCTGATTAATTAAATAATTGTTGAAAGAATTGTGCTTTTACAAGTGATCCCCATATGGCTTTGATCTGGCTGCACCCACAGCTAATTCTTCATGAATGAATATCCAAAGAAAACTTATGTATCATTGCAGTAAGAAGCAGATGTTTGATGAAAACAGAGCTGTTGTAAAACTGAAGTGTTTACCTTCTTAGAAACAGTGATTAAATGGGGACTTGCACCGGCAATGTGTAGCAGCAATTTAAAAAATATGCAGAGCATTATATCACTGTTATTATTTCTTTAGGAAACCAAGGGGCTTGTTAAAGTCGTTCTTAGTGACATTGAGAGTGCAGACAGTGCAATTCTCAGACCACAAAAGAGAAGGAGGACAGGACTAAGCACTCATGGTTGGCTGGGCAAGGAGTCCTGTTTTATGCTTTCCACCAGGATCCATGCCAAAAATGTTATACTGCTAGTAACTCCTTCCAGCACGCTGGCACCAGGCTCCTACTCAGAGTCTGGCAGTGCCTCTGTTCTCTCACAGAGTGAGATCCTTCAAGGATGCAAAAGCACTGATAATATTTTTAAATTTTATTTTTATATTGCCTCCCAGTCCCCTTAGCTGTGGAAAGGGAATGAGAACTCCATTTAATTATGTGTGGGACATTCGGAATAGAGATGTTGCACCTCCCTTAGATAAAACAGATGGGTTCTGGCCTATTTGTGTATCTCAAGGAATTATCACCACATGGACTGTTTCCCATCTTTGCCATTCCAATAACATTCACAGTATTTCCTAAGCAAAAAGTATAAGACTAAGTTTTAAGCTGTGATTAGATCATTTGTCTTGAGTGACTTACAAAAAATTAGTTTAGAAAGCTTCTGTATACATTACACAGAATTTCTACATAGGGTGTAATCATATGATTTTTCTGGCTTCTCTTGAATTCATTCCTTTGTCATATTTCCAGAAAAGGAATCTTTCTTTGTCCTTACAGGGAAGTTGTTTTAGGGGCTCATTTTGTTTTTAGTGTGTAAGAACAGGTTTTTCATACAACTTGCACTTGGTGGAAACTGGAGAAAACTTATGTCATGTAAATGCATCTTCTATGTCTGCTTCAAAATATTGACAGTTTTTAGATGTCTGAGACCATAGGAGGACTCCTGGGGAAGACATGGTGTGGGTTGTAGGATGGATGACCAACCATTCGCCACATGAAATGAGATCAGTAATTTGAAAACTCCTTCCTTGTCATCAATGGGAACTATCAGTCCTAGAGTCTCCCTACTCAAATGTTCCAACCTAATGCTGATTAATTAAATGTCAGAATGTCCACTCATCTGAACAGACTTTGAGTAAAATTCTTCAGCTTTGCAGTGTACCCAAAAACCTCCAAAATTCTGTCTGACTGCTTAGAAATGGTCCAAACTGGACTAAACTCTCTCTTTAAAGCATGAAAACTAGCACTGCACCTTTAGATACAGAAAGGTAGTTCAAATTCCAAAAGACAACAATAATAATAATAATTGATAATATAATAATGTTATTATTATTTAGTCTTATAAACAGGTCAGAAGAACAGTTTGTAAGAACCTGTCTAATGATATATCATATGTGAGATATTTGTAATGATCCAAAAAAGATAAGCATCTGGCTTTCATTTGCCTTTGATAGGGGAACAGAGCACTAGAAACTTAAGATATTTATGCCCCTGTAAAAATCCAAGCATCCAAAACAACTGTCAGAAGCAGAAGCATCAATAGGGTGAAGGTTAGCAACAGTGAAAAAAACTCTGGCAGAGCTTCCCAAAAGAAATTGCATTGCAGAATTTATGCAGGCAGATGGGAGGAATAGCTGCAACCCAAAAAGCACCTTGAAGAAGAGGTGTAGGTAGTATGAGGGAAGCAGTGAGGGCCTGTTGAAAAGCCAGCTTTGTAAATGTGACCGAGACAAGAAAAACAAGGGAGGCTTTTTGATTAAGAAGATGACAAGTGCAGGTTAGCTGGAGAGCCACAACTCAAGCTAGACTGCAGAAATTCTTTGAGGATCACTGACGTGGAGATTCCAGTAAGTACTTTCTCTAAAGGAAAGAACTGCAAACAAGTGGAGTTACCCTTCTATGGCATCGTGCCATGTGTCATCAAAGCACATCCCACTGCCATAGTTCTAGCAAAAGCACCAGATTCTTTAACAAAAGGAGTATTTATATAATTCATTTTAAAAAACAAGAGAGAAAACTACTAAAAGTGGTGAGTGACCAGTATTCCCTCAATGATAGAACTTAGCTGTGGCAAGTTCGCCTTATCCCTGTTTACACTAAAGTAACAAATTTTCTAACTCCTAGTTGTAATACCAGACCACATGACCTTGGCTATACTCTATGAATAATGTCAAAATTATTGTTACTATTGTTACTCTGTGTATCTGGAATAAATTTCATATCTAACATAGGGCAGATACTTCAAAGACCTTAAAGAAATTTTCTTTCTTCCTGCTAGCCATTTATCAACATTCTTCCCAGGGAATTAATAGGCTTTAGGAGATTCCAGATGTCTTTGAATGGTCATGCTGCTTTTCCACTGAACTGTTCTGCCTGTGGTTAGGGAACTACTATGTCAACCTGTTCTCCAGACATCGACCGTCTGGCACTTTAGATGGCCCCAAGACTCACACAGTCTCACAAATTTACAAATTGCCTTAACTAATAAAGTAGCATTGGAGGAGGTCTTGGAAAGCTTGCTCTAAGTCATCTTAATAGAGCATGTAAACATTAGCATTCTTATGCCATCAAATGTTCTTTCTTTTTGCCATGGCAAAAATTACTTTTGTGGGAACAACTTAGCTTGGGGACCAGTCTACTGAATCTGTCTTGCTTTAATTCCATCTGCCTGGGGGGCTTTTTCACTGAGAAGAACCTGTCTTCTTAGCAAAATAAGTGAAAAGTAGAATCAAGACTAGGTGGTGAAGGGTCATATCAGGGCAAGAAGTGGATTTTTGTTTGATTTTACTAACTGAGGTCATAAGTCTGTAGCTGGAACTTTACTGTTGGCTTTGGAGAATGGAAGATCTTTGAAGGAGACTGTAAACACTTATAAGAAGCTAGGTGCCCTTCAAAAGTAAGGCTGACTCTGCTGTTGCCTACTTTAGATGCCCACTTTTGGCATCAGGACATCTAAACCGAATATGTCAGTGCTACCAGAATGAGTCAGAACACTCACCCTTCTTCCACAGTCAATAGAGAGATGAGTATTTGTTTCTTAAAGTGTTGTTTACCATGCTGAGTGGTAAACTGCCTAGATCTAGCCAAAAACCGTGCTAATAATGAGACAGACTCTGAATCCCTGCTTGTAAGGAGCCCATGAGTCAGATCTGCACTTCCATCTGCACGTCCATTGCTGTCCCTTTAACCATAAGTGATGAGTCCTTGACTAAATGAATTTGCACCTGTACCTTGTTTGCAAGACAGCTTCACGTTAGACCACTTAGCTGAAGAGACTGTGCATGGTGTGCCCTCCACATCAGTGTGCACAATTCAAGCCCAAAATTCCTGCTTCTCCAGAGAGGTCACACTGCAAATAAAGGAAGTTATTCAAAGACAAAAGTGAATCGACAAAAGGCATCCTAGGACACCTAAACACATCCACTGACCACGCTGGTTAGGTATAAACTGTAACAATAGCTCAGATCGTAAGTGAAATGTAAACATTTTATATAAAGATATACTAACTTAGGTGTCCACAGTCTGGAGCTGAATTCCGTCCTTATGGCTTTACTCAGCTGCCTAAATCTGGGTGTCTACACATTATGTGCAAAAATTATAATCTTTAGAAGACTTGGGCCAGTTACTTGATAGAAGAAATCTGTCTAATCAGCTAGATTGAAGCATTCAACTCCAACTTCTCAGTTTTAGGAAAAGCTATTGAAAAGAGTATGTGAGTACTGCTGAGACTGGTCTTCATCCTATTATATTATCTACCAGCAGTGTCTACAGATGAGATGCTCTCTGTAACTGCAGCTGACAAGCGCTCCCTGAAAATTGATTCATTAAATTTTGGTTCATTAAAAAGAATTTATCTAGTGCTTAACACCAATTCTCAGATAGAACAGAGCTCCTCAGAGATGGGGGCCTGTAAATTCTTGTATTATACGGTAGGTTTGTGCACAGGAGTGAATAGGTCACAGATTTGAGGGGTATTTCAATTCTAAATTATTGAGACTGATTTTACTGATTCTGTTACCTTGTTTAGATATCATTGATTACTGCCTTTACTTGCTGGGTCCCACTGTATTTGATGTAGAAAATTCCACAGAAAAACAGAACCTTTTATGAGAAGTCCCCTGTGTCTGCCCAAGGAGTTTGGTTTTCTCTCTGTTCCTGTGCACTAGTACCTCATCTCCTTTCTTCCACAGGCATCTGCTTCCAGCCCTCTCCTCTCCCAAACCTTCTTTGCACAACGAAGCTACACACATGAGAAAATGGCATAGTATGTTGTTGCAATATTCTCTTTTCTGAGGGTCCTGTGAATACCTGGGTAGCTGTGAGGGAATCACAGCCCTGCCAGATCCAAAGCAGCAGAGATGCTTCCACAAAAGCAGCCAGATTTTTGCATTAGTTAGGTAAAATCTAGTTCAAGCCCTTGTCTTACTAGGATGACAGTGTCAGCAGCTGGAACATAGGAGGTGATGGTTGTACTACCATATGCTTTTGAGCATTGGGAGTTCAGTCTTCCACAGGACTTTCTTCTCAGGGAAACAAGCATTGGATATAGGACATGATCATGTCTTAGCATATGACAAAAGTTAACTCCTGTGAATGAAAGCGTTCTCCAGGCTGTTAACTATCAGAGAGAGACTATTGAGCTAGGTGGGGCTTTGTCCTCACAGTGGATGTTCTGATGTTCTGTAGTTAGAAAGTAGTTGCAGTAGTAAATAAGAAATATGTTATTTTATTAAAAACAGAGATTGGTGTGTAATGTTATTTTTCAGTACTTGGTTCTTCAGAGAAGTGCCTGTTACTTATGAAGTTGAATTGCTTGAAGGCATTCTGTTAATTTTCAGAATATTCCGTTAAAATATAAACATTGGTGCTTTATAGCCTTTTAGATTTGCCAGCAGTAGATAAAATAAAGCTGGGTAAGTATAACAAAATGGTGATTAATATCAGAATTTCAAATTGTATCTAATGAACAGTTCTTGGACAATTTAAAAACTGAAAGTACAGTCACCTTGACCACTTCTCTGAGCTTTGAGGTCTCCCTTTAAAAACTACTTTTCAGCTTCTTTGTGTCCCTGTCCATGGAAATAGTAGATTCATAAACTGCAGTAATTGAAACCAGTGAGACTGTCTTGAGTATGACTAATCATTACCATTTCTTACCAAAAATTACTTACTCCCAGCCAAGTTCTCATTAATTTTAATACGAAAACATCCACACCTATCATTTCTCCCCTGAGGTCTTTCTAGGCTGCTGCAGAAATGGAGTCTAACTTCTATTGCTTTGGCTGGAGCTGAGGATATGAATTCCTCTGGCTAATTGCTTTTTGGATAACCTACAAAACACCAGGGGTCAGATTCTTGGCCTGGTAACATTACTTTGCACTGCTCTGGCTGGGTGCCACAGCTCCCATCATGGGGAATCCCAGGAGGAGAATGGTACAATGTTGACGTCGGGGTATTCCTAGCTTCAGATACCCACATTTTCTCAGCTGCTGCTGCACATGGCAATAAAAGGGAGCAGCCTTAAAACTGCTCAGACTTAAATAGAGGGTTGAAGTGGCCCCCAGTGAGATGCTTCTGCCCAGGTAAAACTTTACTCCCAGTTGATTGACCTTAAGTATGAAGCCTCTGGTGACTTAAGCAAAGATATGTGATGGATACACTTTCTAAAATGTTGACCGGACATTTGATCCCCTGGGAAATAGTTTTTACCCTATTGCTAGTTGTGAACAGTCTGACACACACACTTTGGCAGTGTAGATGAAC
The DNA here is from genome assembly GCF_000710305.1 of Buceros rhinoceros silvestris. Taxonomy (NCBI): domain Eukaryota; kingdom Metazoa; phylum Chordata; class Aves; order Bucerotiformes; family Bucerotidae; genus Buceros; species Buceros rhinoceros. The sequence goes on along the minus strand of NW_010427697.1, from coordinate 38,064 downwards.
ATTACCAGAGTCAAAGAGATCACAGACATGCACACACATGCCATTTGTGTGTGTGCACCTGCACTCACAATGAACACTTTAGGCTGCCCTTCCTGCCTGTGGCAATTAGGGAAAAACAGAAACGCAGGCATTGTAAACTTTGCCTGTTGAAAAGGATGGAGTACAACCATCTTGCATATATCCCTCAAAAAAATGTTGATTTGTAACCATAAGGCTGATTTTATACCCTGTCTTTGGCATGTGATCTATGAAATTGTTCAGCTGCATCCAGGAAATTGAGGAAAAGGAAGTGCACATCTCCGAGTTGTTGTTGACCGGCCTCTCACACTGCTTGTGTGATGCTATCACATAGTCTCTATAAAGAAACATGGTATTTGCTTGAAGGTACAGGCAAATATCTCTAAAAGGTGTGTCCTGCCCCCTCACGGCACAGGCTAGTCCTGAAAGTAGTTGTTCTGACAATCATCATCTGATGATGCTACACAGAACAGTTTCCTGCATTATATTAGGGAGACTTTGACAAGGAAGGGGGGCATGTGTGGAGTTGTACATCTGTGTAAACAGAAGGTATACTTTTCTTAATCCTCAACAGAGCCCCAGTCCCTGTGCACACAGAGTCTGCTGGAGATGGGAATGCTGTCTCAAAAAAAGGCAGTACACCTGTCATCTGGTTATGTGGCTATTTAATTTCTCTAGTGACACAGAAAATAGCGGGTTATGACAAGAGGTGGAAGAAATCTGTAAGAAGTTGCTAAGGCACTCCCAGAGCAGATCTATAGAGCCCTGTGGACTTTACCCCCACACACTGGATCCAGGAGGTTTTGTATCCAGCACAGGATCCAAGCTGTGGATTGAGGTGGGAATACCTCCATAAATTCTGCCTTCAAAATCAAACCTTCTTTGTTAACCAGACTGTTTATAAATCAATAACACTCTCCCCCACCAATAAAAAAAAAAAAAAAAAAATTGTCTTTGGTTAGCCAACATTCAAGAAAACCAAACCCCAAACCTGAAGCGTTTTTCACTCTTATAGGAAATACACCGGTGCCTGGTCTAGTATTTGTGAGGGAAAGACCAGTGGGATTTTAGACAAGTGTTCCCTGCTGTCTCAAACAGTCAGGCCGGTGGTCCCATAGCGTGGCTGGAGGAGCACCCGGTTGCACTTGTGTGACCCCTGCAGTCAGCCCAGGCTAGGGCTGATGTGCTCTAGGGGGAGCCACATCTGTCCTTGGTCTCTGGAATGGAGGTCATCAGCCTGCCAAGCTTTCCAGGAAAGAGGGAGTGGCCAGAGAGTCTTGAGTTACTGAGCGTGGACCACCTGGAAAAGAGCAGCAAGCGCTCATCCTACCTCTAGACAATTCACAGTAAGGAGTAAGGGATGCTGAATTGGCTCTGAACTGCCACCCAAGCTCGCTTTGAAGAAATGGAAGGGCAGGCAAGTAACATGCATGTTCTGTTATGAAAAAACAGCAGTAGCATTTCTGCGTTTTAGTTTGTAATAGAGGTTAGGTTGTATTACAATATTGGGATCCAGACTTGGAACACATAGATGTTTGAGTCTATCTGGGGACAGGGACTGTTTGCAAAGCTTGCACCATGACCCAGGTTCTGATTGAGAGTACCCTGAAACTTCACTACGTTTCTAGCTCTGACAGAGGAAAAGGGAGAAAAATATCTTTATTTCTGCATTAGAGAGAAAGCATATTAGTAATGCTGCCACTATTTGATGGTTGAGTTGAAAGGCAAAGTTGGGAAATAGGTACCTTTTGTTTTAAGAAATCAGGGTCGTAAAAATTATACCTATAAAACATACAGCAGCCTGAACCCTCTACATAAAACCTCTTGTATTTTATGCCTCCTTTTCTATTTCAGGTCTTCATTTGCCTAATTACTACTCAGAGGCTGGCAGAGATTTTCCCTGCAGCGCTCAGCTCTGCTGACTGCAGAGACCCTACCTGGCACACTAAGTTAGTGCGTCAGCATTCTAGGTAGAAATGAATGAAAAATCAATGAGGGCAACTGCAGTGGTAGCATATACAACTCTAAGCTACTTTGTGCATTGTTTCAAACATTTCATTGTGTATTTAGGCATCTTTTAAAATGGTAAGTGGTTCTGGAATAAAATAGATCTTTCTAGTCAGCCTGAGAAATGTTTCATCATCTTTACTGCTTAGTTCAAGCAAACTTACCACCCTGACTACTAAGTTAACTTGCAATCTTGCCTGAAATGCCAAAACCTGCTAGAAGATTGTTTTAATCTTGAAAATGTATTACCAGCTGTTTGCAGCATGCAGTGGGTATATAGTGGTAGCTTTGATTGTTTTAACTGTGTTTGCAGACCAGATTTAGAGTAGGTCTGGAAAGGCAGAAGTATACTAGAATCATTTTTGAAACACAGTTATTGCTTGTTTATAATCTTACAAGAAGTTTGGTTTATGCATATTTCTGGGTGTGCTTTTTTTTTTCGTATTGTATTACGGCATAGGCAGAGCTAAATATGGATTGTCAGTTTCATGTAATGAAAGTCCATGATAAAAAGGTCCAGTCTTCATGCTTAAAAAAATAGCAGCTGTTGCAACTTTTTCAGCTGAGTGGGTTAAATATTCTACAGATCCCTCCTAAGATCACTGCCATAACAAGTTGTGCAGTACAACACTGTAAAGGTTTCCAAAAATTCACAAGCCTCTTTGTATGTGATGCCCTTACAGTGAAGAAGATTCTTTTGACTATAAAGATGAAGAGTCTGCTTTTTCTGGTGCTGATTTCTGTCTGCTGGGCTGAACCTCACCCTGACAACTCAAGTCTGGAGCATGAAAGAATCATTCATATTCAAGGTAAGGAAATACGTGAGAAAATACCTGTATCTTCAGACTGCTGAGGGAATAATGTGCTGCACTCTTTTTTAAATACTATTATTACTGGTGACCAAATCTTTTCTTTTTGGGTTCTGTTGCATAATTATTACTCCTAAGGCAGGTACAAAAATGAAAGTTGCACTGTTCAATAGCACTTACCACAACCTTGCAAAGATTAGTGAGTAAAGTACAACATGATTTAAGATAAAAAAAAAGCATGCATCCTAGAGTAATAAGCAACTCTGATGTGTTGAAATACCTTTAGTTTATTGTGCAATATATTTGATTTTAAAAAGACTGCCATACATAATTCTTCACATTACAGAAATTACTGCAGTTTATTATTTAAAAATAAATACACAGCACATCAGAGATCATAACTGGGCAATTTAAACCAGAAACAAAAAGTAGCTTACCGTGAAAGAAACGTGTCTTTCCTCATACCTTTAATTCACATTATTACACTGGCCTTTTGCATAATCCTGTTTGGTTCATGTTTGAATCCTAGAGCTTATAGCTGTAGCAGGATTTGGGTCTGCAGTACAATGCAGCTGTTTTTTCAGTCCCAGCTTCAGTCATTGAGGGTCATCCTGTATAAGAAAAAATAGAGGATTTATGCAGGGGGGACAGGCAGAACTAACAGGGATTTTCCTGCTTTTATTTATATGATTCTTGAGAATGACTTAAAGTAAATTTGCATAATTAAGAAATGCAGCATTGTTGTTTTCTCTCTCTCTCTCTCTCTTTAAATGTGATTCCTTTCTCTCAACAGCTGGCAAATTATGTTATCTGAATATTTGTTTAAATATGAATTACCAAGTTAGGGCAGGTTGTTAAGAAAGCCTGAACATTTAGAAGTTCACAGGAAAGTCACGGGAGTTAGAGGTACCCTGCACCTATTAAAACAGCACTCGGATTGTCAAGGTCAAATAAAGAATAACAGATAGCTGGTTTCACTCTTGAGGAAACTTACAGGATGAAGGTCAAACGAGTGTGTTGTATCAAAATGAAGGCATATCACTGTTGTGAGAGAATGAACATTTGTTCCCCAGGGTAATTTTGAATTTGACACCAGTGTCTAATCAACATACAGTTTGCCTTTTCTTGTAGGTTCTTACCTCTGAGCTTTATTTATCTTCTTGGAATGTTGAAGTAGTGGAAATAATTAAGCCAAATCAAAATCCTTTTTTCTTAATCTGTGCATCTCCTTAATCCTTAAACGTGCTCAGTCAGCAGTTTAGTATAATTTGCAAGTCATACATGTCATTCAGCATGTGTACAGTGCAGTCTCCAAGTGCTAAACAGTTTGAAGCTGATAAAAGTTTTGAGGTGGAACGTTTTCCCTACCCATGAAAACTCACCTGAACCTCGAGAGTTTCTTCCTCCAAGGACTAGGTGATCTTTAAAAATCCCTTCCAAACCAAACCATTCTATGATTCTGTGAAAGCTGAGTAAAGCTTAAAATTGAGCTCTACCATGAGCTCAAGCTTTGTACATCAGCTTTGTACATCAGCTGGTTCAGGCTCTGAAATGCCTGAATGAAATTGTGAATGAAATTCACAAATCAAAAGTAATAAAATTACTCGGAACTTGGTATTTTTACCATTTATCTATCTATCTATCTATTTATTTATTTATTTGTCTATCTCTGCATTGTGGAATCTCTTCAGGGCTGGGATTCCGCCCTGTCCAAAGCTTCATAAACACACATAGTGATCTATACCTGAAAATGAGCTGGAAATCAGAGAAGCCTGAGGAACACATGTGTTATAGCTTCATACAAAAGATGTTTTATATTACGTTAAGGATTGTAGCATCCTCATCCACAGCTGAAATCCTAGAGATGCATAGCTAAACTCCTCCTGGATTGCATGCTTTGGAATTCCTTGGAATTACAAGAGGTGTGCATAGATGTGTAATCGAGTACATAGCTGAAAAGGATCTCCCAAGGCAATGAGCTAACTGCCTTCTACTCCCCTTTCTTCACAACACTTAGTCTCCTATCAGTTTAGCTCCATTTTTAAGAAAGTTGGTTTCAAGTCTGCAAGGTAGTTTCTGATATAAAAAACACTCTCCTAATTCTCTGTGTTTATTCGCAGCCATCATATGGTCTTATGCTTCTCCTAGTGTTGGTATCTTTCTAGCAGAAATCAGAACTGTGAAAAATATGCTACTCTCTCTGGGAAACTTAGCAGCCGAAACTCAGCTGCAACATTATTGTGTGGGAAACTGTATCTCTAACTATCCTCTGTTTGATCAACACTAACCAATCAGAAACTGCGCGTGAACTAACTCCTGTATCCAATCATAGTGCCTTAAGAGATGCGTACTGTCTGTGTGACAAGGAACACATCCAATCACCATGTAACCAGCCACGTGAGCAAGAATCCACTGTCTATAAATAGAGAAGTATTGTAAACAGTAAACGGGTCTCACTGCACACCACGTTGGCATTCAGGTGATTCGTCCCACTCCAGCTCGCGGGCTCGCCGTAAATTTGGCACATATCGCTACACCTAGTATTGTTCCTTAGCTCCAAGTAACAATATTTCTTCTTTCATGTTCACTTTAAAACATTACTAAGATAACACCATGTCCTCACAGCTATCATTTGAGTAAACTTCTTCAGATTCCTCTCTAAGTGTAAAACCTCCAGTTACCTGATAATGTTAGTAATTCATCTCTACACTGATTCTTGTTTGAACTCATACTTCCTGAGTGTGCCCTGACAGTGTTTTATTCCAGATAAGATTGTAGACTGTGTTTTTGTTTTCCAGCTTTGTTTCTCAGACCTTGGATCAAATTTGCACTCTTCACAGCCATGCTGCAGTACTGATCAATAGTCTATTGTGATAGACCATATTTAGCAGTCATTCACCCCCATTATCACTTGCAATTAACAAGTACAAGGTTTATATCAATAATTCTTCATACTAGGCCTTAAAAATCTAGATTACGCATTCAGTATTAAATACTACTATACTTCTTCCACCCTTCTTTCTTCAAACATTCTGAATATCCATTCTCCTCCCTTCAGTGATGCTTAATATGCCATGTGAAAATTGTATTAATTCAGTAGTCACATTTACTTTATAAGATAAAATTGGTGGCTATATTAAAGAGTCAAAAATTATACTGGAGACGTTTCAGTGGCCTTTTTCTAGGGTAAGCATTAATGTTTCAGCCTGACCAGTTGCAGTCTCATCTGTATCTAGGTCTTAGACCCTGAGCAAAGCTTCTACCAAAACACCTCTTTTCTTCATCCTGTCTATTTTCATATATTTCCCATATCTCTTGCTTCCCTGAGCTTCAAGCAGTTGATATATCCCATTTCCCTGGCCATATAATTTTTTTTTTATTAAGTAGCTGATATCAAATTACCCTTTGTTAAGTATCTACTGAGTTTTATCCCCCTTTCTAGTTGCTTACTCTCTTCCTGTTCTTCAACTGTTTTTCTTCAAAAATTGTTCTAAGGTCCTGTTTGCTGCTGAGGTCAGACTAATCAGCCTTTTAATGGCTAAATTACTTTCCTTAGATATATTTATTATTTTGCTGTTGTCCAGAAACATGTGGTACCATTCTTAAAGTGATAGAACAGCTAATGTGTCTGCCATGAATTTTGCCTTACCAGATGTCAGTAGTAACATAAGTACTTCAGGCTGTGAGGTTTTCTACACTTTTCTTTGAACATGCTGTATTTTCTAAGTTCAGATTTCATCTTTATATTTTCATTTCATATCAATGTACTCATGTATTTGAACCACATCATACTTTCAGAACATCAAAACCAACATTATTTAAAAGAGAGGGTTTGTTAATATAGCACTTGGGTCATTTCTCTGTTATCTTCCACGTTCATCGATGTAGTGATACTACAGAATGAACCTGTACCTGTTTAAAAGAATTTTTTGCACTGCTGCAGTAAGATCCTTTACAGTTCTTCCTGACATGCTTTTGATCCGTGCTCCATTTTGTCCTCATTATAATTTCTTATTTCTTCACATCCTCTAAAGCACTAATGTACAGTGCCACCTCATCACCTTTATCTTTCATTTGGGCTTCTGAAAGAACAGCCACCCGTTAATACTGTTTTATGGTCTGATGGCTGTTTTAGTGTGCTCTTGACACCCTTAACAACTTTGTGTCAGGAACCAGAAGATCTAGTTATCCCACTTTGCTTTTCCCTCCATTAGTATAAAATCTCCTGCCATGTCGCTCAGACTCAGCATTTACTAACCAGAACAAACAGTGTATCATAAATGGTATTGCTCTCTGATTATACTGACAGGTCATTGCCTTTATGAACACAGAACTATGTCTGTCAGATGCCTTGTCACTGTCTTGAAACTGTAGATTTCTTTAGCTTTACTAAACATTTGCCAACCTCTTTAACATTGCAAAAGGCATAGATATATTCCCTCTTAAATCTTCCAGTTTTTCTCAGAAATGAGTTGCTGGCTTCATGAGTATCTCTGTTCTGCTCTCACTGTCAGGTCTAGTTCCTGGTTCTTCCCTCACTGGTTAATACAGTGAAACTGGACCTCAATCAGTTTTCTCAGATAGGAATTTTTACCTACCTCCCTCACTTCACTAGTGTTCCTTTCCGCTGTTTTCCTCAGGCCCACTTCTTTTTAAAATATTTTTTATTTTTTGTTTGGTCTTTTTTTTCAAGTATCTATGAACAAAATTTACAAAATATCTAAAGCTGCATTTTATCTGTTCTGTGACTTTATTTCCTCTCCTGAACCGTGTCCTGGATTCACAGTTTTAGGCTGCTCTATTATCCCAGGCTACTTGACAACATCACCTTTCTCTCTGGTAGTTTGTCTGCACACAAAAGTCATTCCAGTTTAACTTTTGTGGATAAAAGCAAATAAGAGAAATATATTCAAATAAAATGTGCTGTCCCACTCACCTCAGTAAATTCTCTGTGTCTTAGGCGTACCAGTTTCACTCTTTAGAAAAATTCATAATCGTAAATGAAATCATCTGATAAATGTGAAAATGGGACAGAAGTATACCCTAGCCATATAATGTCCATAACCGGAAAACAATACTACTCTAATCATATCAGTGTAATTAAAGACATGTTTTTCTCTGAAGTCAAGGTCTGCAAAGGGTTCTGTCACCATGAGAGAGGAAGATGATTCTTTTCAACCCTCAGCTTTGTATATCTCTTGAATCTATTCATAGTGCTAGTTGCTGACCAATTATTCAAAGCGGCAGAGATAAGAGCATTCTTCACTGTGTAGCCCTTCTGCAATATGAATGAAGTTGACTAATCCATTACAGTAATTGCTAAGTTAATTAATGGTGGCAGGAGCCTTTAAGGTATGCCTCCAGTTTGTTGAGGTTTTAGAAATACAAGAAAGGCCAGCAAATAGAATACAAAGTCTGATTGTATGGCTCTTAAGGTCTCTGCACGGATTTATTTGTAGGTACCAAGAAATGTGTTAACATGGAATGAGCAGAAAACTTTCTAATATTCACCTTTTTTGGGGGGTGGGATGGGGAGTGAGGGTGGGGTGGGACAGGGGAAGGAAAGTTAAATCAATTAATTAAAAAAAGCAGAAGAAATCTTTGCTGAACTTGTTCCGTGTGATGAGTTTTATTTACAGTTCACTTTTCTTCAAGGCAAGCCAGCACCAACAGAAACTAGACCTTAAATAATAGGTACCAGCATTGGGTTGTAAAAATTTATTACAGAAGCAAAAGGATTCAAATTCATATTAAACATAAATTTATATTACTAATTTGCCCTTACTTCCTACATCAGTCTAATTCCATATATATATAGATTTTAAAGGTAATTAAAGAATTGAAAAAGTTCCTCACTGGTTCTGTGTGATATTTTGGTTTTGTCGAATAGTTTCAGGGCCACGCATGAAGATGTCCTTCTGTGCAGAAGAGGAGCAGAGACTTTATGATGATTTCTAATCTATTCTGCTCTGTCCTGATATTCATGCAATTTCTTTATCTGTCCTGAACACAAACTTAGAGTTTATGTAAGGCAAAAGGTGGCAATATTTTGAAAGATCTGAAGTTTGTCATTTCCCTGATGGTTTTATTTGCTGTTATGTCTCTTAGAAACCGAAAACCGAGTTAACACGGCCCCTTTAACAATCACCTGCAATGTATTATTCAGTTTAAGTATATGAAATTAGCTGGAAAAAGTTTTACCACAATCTTGTAATCTCTGTGTTGGAGAGACAGATTTCTTTGGCATTTAAACCAGGTATTTTTAGCTGTACTATTATTTGGAACCATGTACCTGAACTTTTTAACTAAGATTTATCTAGCATCTGTCTTACCAGTTGTATATCAGTATTTCAAAGTAATGTGTAGAGAATATTTTATTCTATCAGTTCAGAGGTAGGAATATGGGAGTTTGATGCCTGTGTTTTCTTTCTCAACACGTAAACAAAATTACATTTATGCTTGGGCCAAATAAGAACAGCTTTTCCTAGTCTTACTGCTCATATACAAAAGTTTTTAGATTTTCTTTTCCTAAAGGAAAAGTAAAAAGGTAGTTAATTAAAACATAGTTAGAAAAAACGTAGTATGAAAAGTACGTGAAAAAAAGTGTGTGTGTAATTCTTCTTCATGTTTTGCCCTTCATATTCTCTGAATAATACACATATATATGTGTATATCAATAATGCACTTCCATACATATTATAGCAAGACGGAATTTGTGTTACTACAGAAATTATTTTTGAGTTTTAAATAAACATGGTAGGATAACAAAACATGCCACTCCTGTAGGAAGAGTGAGGATATTTTAGCATGAGGGTTATGCTCATGTCCCTGGTAACACTACAGGAAAGGTAAAACAACTGTGTATTTATTTAAGGTTAGATGGCACATGGTGTTATTGAACTAATGGCTTGCTAACAATGTGGAACATTTAGGCAATAAATGAGTTTATCTGACAAAACATATCTATGATGTAATGCATGACTTACGGTTTTTTTCCTTCTAAAAATGCATATTATTTTCCCTGCTGTTGCTCTGTTAAGTTAGTCCATTAAAATGTGGCAATAATCAAGTTTTGTAGCTAGGTTGGCATAAGCTTCTGGACAGTTCTGATGGATAAAGTGGATAAAGCTGTTTGCTAAGGGTTGTAGGGTGACTCATACCCTCTGCCCCAAACTATGTTCCTGGCCTTCTAAACCCAAACCTGGCTTGCCATTACTCTTAAGTGCCAAGCCATTTAAGAGGAAAAAAAAAACCAAAACAAAATCTCACACACACACACACAAAAAAAAACCCGCTGAAAAGACAAACAAATCTAAATACATGTCCAGCAGTAAAATGTGAAACTAAACCAATAAGCTAACAGGTAAGACTGAACGGAGAGCTCTGTCAGCATGAGAGCAAGTCAGGATGCTGTCCTTGAAATAGGAATCACGCTGAAGTCAAGATTAGATGTGTACAGAGTATAACAGCAGTGCTAACTGCATAGTATTCAGGCAAGGGAGAAGGAGAGGTGGAGAACAAACTAGATGCAAATAGCTGTCTGAACCTATTACTTAAGGTAGAAGATGCCCTTTTGCCTGCAGTATATACCTGCTGATTTACCATTGAGAGACAGCAAAGCTGACCCAAATAGCAAGTTGCCAAGTGAGTTTTCATTTGTGGCAGGCAGTTTTTCCCCACAGCTTGGAAAGGCAGCAACCAGAGTTACATGTTATCCCATGCAGCTGGACAGCTTCTGCAACTTGGACAAACTCCACTATTTTAGCTGGTTTTGCTTTATGTTGTCTTTGTCACTCATCTAATTGCACCAAGAGGATTAGCAAAACGCCACAGCCTATCAGATTTGAGAGTAAGGAAGGAGGAGTGGAAAAAATGTGGCAAATTAGTCACCAGTGATGCCTGGTTCTGTACCAACAACTAAGCCACTGCCTGACTTACAAGGCAAAATATTCCTGGAAGGGTGAAAACCCCACCTATCAAACCTTTTTCATCCGATTTCTGACCTTGGAGCGGAGACCAGAACCAATCACCAAGCTGCTGCCATTCCTGTTCCCAACTGAAGGAGCAGCTGGAGTTCGGCCAGCACAGCACCATTAGTCCACTCTTTTAGAGTCTCGAGTGTCCTGTCTTGTCTCCAGCAAGGATCCAAACTGTCCTGTTGAAGACAACAGTCCAGTGAGGGATTATCTTGGGTTTGCAGAGTTTGTAGTTGTTTGGCCGTTCGCCTTATGAAGTGTCTGATGGTACTACTGAAGAAGTAGTTCTGGGGACAAAGAAGTATTGTCTTCTTCAAGTAACATGCTGAACTCTGTGGTAACACTTACAAGTCCCATCTTTTTCCTTCTTGCACTCATCTTTTAGATAGTCCTGCCATTCAGATGTAAAGGTAATTTTATTCAGAAGAAGCAGCCTTGTCAGAAACCCTAAGAGGAAAGCAGCCAGGGAGCCATTCTGACAAGCCTTTAAAACAGTGTTTACCGCATCTTCCATGATCAGGTCACCATTTCACAACAGATCATTACTCATTGTATTAAGGTAACCCATTCCTCATTTAAGATGCCTTTTGTAGGAGTAAGCTGGAGTGCTGCATCCAGAGTGTTCTAAATATATTGTAAATGAACAGTCAGCTCTGTGATCATGCACTTTTTGTTTGTTGTGGGGGATTTTTTAACTCCTTCTCTCAGAAAAGCCAATACCATTCATTTTGCCATGCCCTCAAAAAATATGTGGTTGGGTGAATTTGGCCCTGGTTCTCACTGGCTGCTAGATAATAAAGACCGCGTGGCTTCTTGCCAGACCCCAGTCATCTCATTTCTAATCCCAAATCCCTGCTGCCTGCAAATCTTCTGTATGTTTTCCAGCCCAACGAGAAACTATGCAGTATACTTCAGTCTGACATCTGTTTTCCTCGAAAGCCAGAGATTCCTCCCTTCTCCTTTCCTAGGTCTGAGAGCAGGAGCAATGTAATTTTCTGCCCCACTGTATTGCCAGAGAGAAAGACACATCATCTCTTTTTCTGTAAAAAAGAATAGGCTTTTAGAAAAGTTGAGGGTAGAGGCATATTTCAATCATAGCTTCTCCCTTTGAACCTCCAGGAATGTAGAAGGTGTTCCAGACTGAAAAAAGCCATGCTTTTCTTTCCTTTCTCAGTTGCTATCCACTCTGTTCTTTACACTTGCTGAGAAATAAACCCAGCTAATGGCTGCTGCAAAGGGCCAGAGGAGGTGGGAAGCAGCCAGGAGAGAGGTACACCACGACATAGGATGCTAACCCCAGAGTCAGAAGTGACAGCGCTCTGGGCAAGTCTCCAGGCCTTGCTGGCACAGACTAGCTGTTGTTAGAAAGAGTGAACATTAACAGCCTGAGTCAGATTCTCCCTCCTGCCCCAGTCCTTTTTGCTGATATTTATTAACTTGCCTGTTTCAGTATGTACGATCAAACATAGCTGAGCACTGATTCTGATTTCTTGGTAATAACCACCCCAAAGCATAACATTTCTCCTCCCAAGGTGGACAGAAGTCTGTGGAACGTTTTTGTCCCTAAGGAAACAGGGAAACTTACAGACAAACCATCCTGGCTACCTTCCCTTTCTTCCTTCTCCTCATCCTGTGGAAACAGTGTTAGCGATGCTTTCCATGGTGCCTTGCCTCAGATCACCTCTATCCTTGGATGCTCTCCTCTGGAAGGGAGAAGATGGGTTACTGGTGCAGCACCAAGCCTCTGCTCAACTCTGGGGAGAAGAGCAGTGAAAAAGTTATGTGGGGCTGCAGTAATGATTTTTCTCTAGGTAGGAAGGTCTCTCATTCTGGTAAAACAGCTTGCAGCACTCAGGCTTGTTCATTCTTGAGAAAGCTTGCCTCCAGGCTAGTCTGTCCTGTGCAGGCAATAGCAACACTCTCCCTGTCAAAGAAGTACAGTACCTGTTTTTCTTAAGAAGATGCACATTTGCACTGAGAGAGCTTGTCTTTGCAGTTACCACCCCTGTACGTGTTTGCATAATCACAAAATGCTGCATACCCTGGGGTTTCTTCTGATGCTTAGGGTATGCAGCATGGACAGGAAGTGAATTCAAGCTGAAACTGCAGTTCAGGTGGCATTTAGCCAGCAGGCTAGTCAACAAGACCTGGAAGCCTAGGACTGTCAGGAGGCATTTATGAGCTACAGATCCTAATGTTGCCCTGCACCTCCCATGGCTGCGGACACACCACAGGTTTTTGCGGTGTGAACAGACAGCTGGATGGGTGGGATACTCCCTGGTGGGCTCACCACTGAAACCACATCTGTCAGGCCACCTCCATCCAGTCCTTCCCTCCCTCAGTCATCCACGCTGCTCTCCAGCTGATGATATTTTTCATGCGTTTCTGTGGTTTTGTCCTATCAATCTAGATTCAGCCCCACAGACACCAGCAGAAAATTGTTGCTAGCCTTCATGGGGTCACCCTCTCAGCAGCTTCCACATCTGGGAAATTAGCCATGGGTTTTGCTGAAATTAGAGAGAGCCAGACTGAGTGTTAGAGTTGGGGATCACATTTCGAGGAGGTTACATTGACTTGCTGAACACACGTAGGGAGTTGCAAAGACTTTCTTTGCAATCTGTTATGCAGAGTGAGGTTGGAAATTCTTCCCCGGCAAGCAGAGCACTGGTGATTCATTGCTAGTTTTTGTCAGTGTCTCAGTGATAGAGGATGGCAATACCTACAAAAGCACTGAGCCTGCTAAACCAATTTTGCAAACTGAGCATGAGAGGAGAGGCAAGAGATAATGAAAGAGGGAAATATTCTTGCTTTTCGACACATCTGCTGACTTCCACCGTGAAATCTGTGTTTTCCAGGGTTTTCCCAAGACAGCACAGCCTGTCAAAGAAGTCCTGGAGACAAGGTTGGAAGCGAGCATCTGCTCAAGCTGGCTGTCCTAAATATAATGATTTCATAGGGCAGCATTAGCTGTAGCAACCTACTAGAGAGAAAAGAGAGCATGGAGACTGGGGTGAGAGTGAGGAGGAGAGGAGCCAGCCAGTTAAATATGCGGTTGGGCAAAAACTGTGAGCAAAATATCAAAGATAAAAGAGTGATGAGTTTGAAGGAGATGAGGAAAACAGCTGAGGAAAAAACAGACTGAGGTGATGAGGAAAGTGGGCAGGAAAGGGCCATATTTTACACTTGAAGATAAATTGGGCTTCCTTACTTTGTTGGATGTATGTTAGAAAAGGAACTCAAACTCAAAAATTAGAAGAAAATATAATAGAAAATAAGATGGTTTAGAATTATGGTGACACTTTTCACGTCAATGTAAATAGTGCCATTTGATACAGCAATGTTTTTTCCATTTTGTGAGTGTGATTCACCGTATCTCAGATTGTGAGGGACTTTGTTTGCTGCCACCTGAATAAGCTGAGGCCACGCATAGAAACTGAATAATGAAAAAATAATGCAGCATTGATAGACATCTCTTGAACAATACTCAGGGAAATACAGGATATTTGTGTGGAGCCTTCTGTGGATGATGGCATTCCTCCAACTATGTAAATATATTTATACAACTCTATCTTCATGAGTATGGAGTACATAAGATGGCTTCTGCCTGCATGGGGGCAATGCTGTGTAGCAGTTTTCCTCTCGGCCTGTGTGGGAGTGTACGTGCACAGGCATACTTGCAGCTAAGTAAATAATTATATGTAACTGGTTTATACATCCTACTACTTCGTAGGTACAAAATGGTTGCAGGGAAACGATCCTGCAGACCTAATGTATAATATAGCTGATGGTGGTTATGGGTTTGATCATATCTACTCTGCAAAAGGTAGGTTGCAGACTAATTTTTGTTTTGGTTTTTCTCTTTGAATCCCAACAGAAAATGGACCCCGTCTACTTGTGGTAGCAGAGCAAGCTAAAATCTTCTCTCACCGGGGTGGCAATGTCACACTGCCATGTAAATTTTACCATGAACACACATCAACAGCTGGCTCAGGAACCCACAAAATCCGGGTCAAGTGGACCAAACTCACCTCAGATTACCTCAAAGAAGTGGACGTCTTTGTTGCAATGGGACACCACAGAAAGAGCTACGGAAACTACCAGGGCAGAGTATTTCTGAGAGGAAGCAGTGAGAATGATGCCTCTCTTATAATCACAAATATAATACTGGAGGATTATGGGAGATATAAGTGTGAGGTGATTGAAGGATTGGAGGATGATACAGCGGTGGTAGCTCTGAATTTGGAAGGTAAGTCACACATGATTTACACTGAAATTCAGATTTTCATGGTGTCCTGATACTGCTGATGATACTGTATTATCAGTGATAACAGGAAGCTGAGAAGAGGGATTCATTGTGCTCTGGGGATCTTGGCCTGACAGCCGTGATGCCGAACGTAATTTAGAAGAACATTAGGATTTCTATAACTTATGCTAGCCTACAGCATACTCAGCTCCCAGGGAGACACAGGGTGAGGGGAGCCAAAAAAGAATGACCAAACATAGTATGAAGAACTCCGTATGTTTTTAATTTGCTCCTGTCAATTTACAGCAGTCATTGAACGTTTCTGCAGTAGACAGGCAAAATTATATTAAATATTCTCCTAAAAGCTTTTTTACAGAAATTTGGGACATTTTGGATTATCGAGCAAATGCAAATCTTCTTACAAAGAGGAAAAATGTTAATGTAGTTTTCCAGAGACAATGGGTTTGTCTTTTCCAGCCTTATAATTAGATAAAACAGATCTCTATACTGCCTGCCAAGACAGCTCTGACATGTAGTCTGTAGTCATTTCCCTTGGCAATATTCTTGAAAACAGTAGAAAAAATGGTGAAACAGGTTTAAAGAGCACCAAAAATTCAGCTTTCCTTTACTCTTATGAAATTCAAGTATATTTTATGAGATTCAGTGCAGGGAAACCAGCATTTGGCTTTTTTCCCCAAAGCACTGGACTGAACTCAGCAGTAAACTAAAGAGTTGCATGAAGCTATCTCCCTAACCCTTATACTTATCAGCAAGCGTGTGCCAGTGAGAACTTTATAGAAGCCCTGCTATCCGTGAGAAGTAGTTAGGAAGAAAAAAGAAAAGAAAAGAAAGAAAACAAATCAAAGCCCTGTCTCTCCCACTTGTTAACAGGTGAAATATATGACTCTTTCATTGAGGATTATTGTATGTTATAGTTAGGTACCCTACACAGTAAGGCTGGCTGAGTGGTTCTTGGAACCAAAGAGATGTCATGGACTTAGCTTGCTTCTTTACGTCTGTTTTTC